>NC_088408.1:34654301-34954301 GCF_034236695.1 Oncorhynchus nerka
GACTATATACAGTAGTGAGGCTATATACATTAGTGAGGCTATAACAGTAGTGAGACTATATATAATAGTGAGGCTATATACAGTAGTGAGGCTATATATAATAGTGAGGCTATATACAGTAGTGAGGCTATATACATTAGTGAGGCTATAACAGTAGTGAGTCTATAACAGTAGTGAGGTTATAACAGTAGTGAGGTTATAACAGTAGTGAGGCTATATACAGTAGTGAGACAATAACAGTAGTGAGGCTATAACAGTAGTGAGGTTATAACAGTAGTGAGGCTATAACAGTAGTGAGGCTATAACAGTAGTGAGCCTATATACAGTATAGAGGCTATAACAGTAGTGAGGCTATAACAGTAGTGAGGCTATAACAGTAGTGAGGCTATATACAGTAGTGAGGCTATAACAGTAGTGAGGCTATAACAGTAGTGAGGCTATATACAGTAGTGAGGCTATAACAGTAGTGAGGTTATATACAGTAGTGAGGCTATAACAGTAGTGAGACTATATACAGTAGAGATGCTATAATAGTAGTGAGGTTATATACAGTAGTGAGGCTATATACAGTGGTGAGGCTATAACAGTAGTGAGGTTATATACAGTAGTGAGGCTATAACAGTAGTGAGGCTATATACAGTAGTGAGACTATATACAGTAGTGAGACTATAACAGTAGTGAGGCTATAACAGTAGTGAGGTTATAACAGTAGTGAGACTATATACAGTAGTGAGGCTATAACAGCAGTGAGGCTATATACAGTAGTGAGGCTATATACATTAGTGAGGCTATAACAGTAGTGAGACTATATATAATAGTGAGGCTATATACAGTAGTGAGGCTATATATAAGTAGTGAGGCTATATACAGTAGTGAGGCTATATACAGTAGTGAGGCTTATATAACAGTAGTGAGGCTATATATAGTAGTGAGGCTATATACAGTAGTGAGGCTATAACATTAGTGAGGCTATAACAGTAGTGAGGCTATATACAGTAGTGAGACTATATACAGTAGTGAGGCTATAACAGTAGTGAGGCTATACAGTGGTGAGACTATAACAGAGCTATAATAGTAGTGAGGCTATATACAGTAGTGAGGCTATAACAGTAGTGAGGCTATATACAGTAGTGAGACTATAACAGTAGTGAGGTTATATACAGTAGTGAGACTATAACAGTAGTGAGGTTATAACAGTAGTGAGGCTATATACAGTAGTGAGACAATATACAGTAGTGAGGCAGTAGTATAACAGTAGTGAGGCTATATACAGTATAGAGGCTATAACAGTAGTGAGGCTATATACAGTAGTGAGGCTATAACAGTAGTGAGGTTATATACAGTAGTGAGGCTATAACAGTAGTGAGGCTATATACAGTAGTGAGACTATATACAGTAGAGAGGCTATAACAGTAGTGAGGTTATATACAGTAGTGAGGCTATAACAGTAGTGAGGCTATAACAGTAGCCAGGCTATAACAGTAGTGAGACTATAACAGTAGTGAGGCTATAACAGTAGTGAGGCTATATACAGTAGTGAGGCTATAACAGTAGTGAGGCTATAACAGTAGTGAGGCTATATACAGTAGTGAGGCTATATACAGTAGTGAGGCTATAACAGTAGTGAGGTTATAACAGTAGTGAGGTTATAACAGTAGTGAGGCTATATACAGTAGTGAGACTATATACAGTAGTGAGGCTATAACAGTAGTGAGGCTATATACAGTGGTGAGACTATAATAGTAGTGAGGCTATAATAGTATTGAGGCTATATACAGTAGTGAGCCTATAACAGTAGTGAGGCTATAAACAGTATAACAGTGAGAGGTTATAACAGTAGTGAGGCTATATACAGTACTGAGGCTATATACATTAGTGAGGCTATAACAGTAGTGAGGCTATATACAGTAGTGAGACTATATACAGTAGTGAGGCTATAACAGTAGTGAGGCTATAACAGTAGTGAGACTATATACAGTGGTGAGGCTATAATAGTAGTGAGGCTATATACAGTAGTGAGCCTATAACAGTAGTGAGGCTATAACAGTAGTGTACTATAACAGTAGTGAGGCTATATACAGTAGTGAGACTATAACAGTAGTGAGGTTATAACAGTAGTGAGGCAGTATATACAGTAGTGAGGCTATAACAGTAGTGAGGCTATATACAGGGGTAGAGGCTATAACAGTAGTGAGGTTATATACAGTAGTGAGGCTATAACAGTAGTGAGGCTATAACAGTAGTGAGGCTATAACAGTGAGTGAGGCTATATACAGTAGTGAGACTATATACAGTAGTGAGGCTATAACAGTAGTGAGGTTATAACAGTAGTGAGGCTATAACAGTAGTGAGGCTATAACAGTAGTGAGGCTATACACAGTAGTGAGCTATATAACAGTAGTGAGGCTATAACAGTAGTGAGGCTATATAGTAGTAGGCTATACAGTAGTGAGGCTATAACAGTAGTGAGGCTATAACAGTAGTGAGGCTATATACAGTAGTGAGGCTATATACAGTAGTGAGGCTATAACAGTAGTGAGTTATAACAGTAGTGAGACTATAACAGTAGTGAGGTTATAATAGTAGTGAGTAGTGAGACTATATACAGTAGTGAGGCTATAACAGTAGTGAGGCTATATACAGTGGTGAGACTATAATAGTAGTGAGGCTATAACAGTATTGAGGCTATATACAGTAGTGAGCCTATAACAGTAGTGAGGCTATAACAGTAGTGAGACTATAACAGTAGTGAGGTTATAACAGTAGTGAGGCTATATACAGTAGTGAGACTATAACAGAGACTATAACAGTAGTGAGGCTATATAAGTGAGACATATACAGTAGTGAGGCTATATACAGTAGTGAGGCTATATACAGTGGTGAGACTATAACAGTAGTGAGGCTATAACAGTAGTGAGGCTATATACAGTAGTGAGACTATATACAGTAGTGAGGCTATAACAGTAGTGAGGCTATATATAGTAGTGAGTAGTGAGGCTATAACAGTAGTGAGGCTATATACAGTGGTGAGACTATAACAGTAGTGAGGCTATAACAGTAGTGAGGCTATATACAGTAGTGAGACTATAACAGTAGTGAGGCTATAACAGTAGTGAGGCTATAACAGTAGTGAGGCTATAACAGTGAGGCTATAAGTGAGGCTATAACAGTAGTGAGGCTATAACAGTAGTGAGCTATAACAGTAGTGAGGCTATAACAGTAGTGAGGCTATAACAGTAGTGAGGTTATATACAGTAGTGAGGCTATAACAGTAGTGAGGCTATATACAGGAGGTAGTGAGGCTATATACAGTAGTGAGGCTATAACAGTAGTGAGGCTATATACAGTATAGACAGTAGTGAGGCTATAACAGTAGTGAGGTTATATACAGTAGTGAGGCTATAACAGTAGTGAGGCTATATACAGTAGTGAGGCTATATAGTACAGTAGTGAGGCTATAACAGTAGTGAGGTTATATACAGTAGTGAGGCTATAACAGTAGTGAGGCTATAACAGTAGTGAGGCTATAATAAGTAGTGAGGTTATATACACAGTGAGGCTATAACAGTAGTGAGGCTATATACAGTAGTGAGGCTATATACAGTAGTGAGGCTATAACAGTAGTGAGGTTATAACAGTAGTGAGGCTATAACATAGTGAGGCTATATACAGTAGTGAGACAGAGTATATACAGTAGTGAGGCTATAACAGTAGTGAGGCTATATACAGTAGTGAGACTATAACAGTAGTGAGACTATAACAGCTATAACAGTAGAGGCTATAACAGTAGTGAGAGACTATAACAGTAGTGAGGCTATATACAGTAGTGAGGCTATAACAGTAGTGAGGCTATAACAGTAGTGAGGCTATATAACAGTAGTGAGGCTATAACAGTAGTGAGGCTATAACAGTAGTGAGGCTATATACAGTAGTGAGGCTATAACAGTAGTGAGGTTATATACAGTAGTGAGGCTATAACAGTAGTGAGACTATATACAGTAGAGATGCAGTAGTGAGGTTATATAACAGTAGTGAGGCTATATACAGTGGTGAGGCTATAACAGTAGTGAGGTTATATACAGTAGTGAGGCTATAGTACAGGCTATAACAGTTGTGAGCCTATATACAGTAGTGAGGCTATAACAGTAGTGAGGCTATAACAGTAGTGAGACTATAACAGTAGTGAGACTATAACAGGTGAGACTATAACAGTAGTGAGGCTATAACAGTAGTGAGACTATATACAGTAGTGAGGCTATAACAGTAGTGAGGCTATAACAGTGAGTGAGGCTATATACATTAGTGAGGCTATAACAGTAGTGAACTATATATAATAGTGAGGCTATATACAGTAGTGAGGCTATATATAATAGTGAGGCTATATACAGTAGTGAGGCTATATAACATTAGTGAGGCTATATACAGTAGTGAGACTATAACAGTAGTGAGGTTATAACAGTAGTGAGGTTATAACAGTAGTGAGGCTATATACAGTAGTGAGACAATAACAGTAGTGAGGCTATAACAGTAGTGAGGTTATAACAGTAGTGAGGCTATAACAGTAGTGAGGCTATAACAGTAGTGAGCCTATAACAGTAGTGAGGCTATAACAGTAGTGAGGCTATAACAGTAGTGAGGCTATAACAGTAGTACAGTAGTGAGGCTATAACAGTAGTGAGGCTATAACAGTAGTGAGGCTATATACAGTAGTGAGGCTATAACAGTAGTGAGGTTATAACAGTAGTGAGGCTATAGTGAGACTATATACAGTAGAGATGCTATAATAGTAGTGAGGTTATATACAGTAGTGAGGCTATATACAGTGGTGAGGCTATAACAGTAGTGAGGTTATATACAGTAGTGAGGCTATAACAGTAGTGAGGCTATATACAGTAGTGAGACTATATACAGTAGTGAGACTATAACAGTAGTGAGGCTATAACAGTAGTGAGGTTATAACAGTAGTGAGACTATATACAGTAGTGAGGCTATAACAGCAGTGAGGCTATATACAGTAGTGAGGCTATATACATTAGTGAGGCTATAACAGTAGCGAGACTATATATACTAGTGAGGCTATATACAGTAGTGAGGCTATATATAATAGTGAGGCTATATACAGTAGTGAGGCTATATACATTAGTGAGGCTATAACAGTAGTGAGGCTATAACATTAGTGAGGCTATATATAATAGTGAGGCTATATACAGTACTGAGGCTATATACATTAGTGAGGCTATAACAGTAGTGAGGCTATATACAGTAGTGAGACTATATACAGTAGTGAGGCTATAACAGTAGTGAGGCTATACAGTGGTGAGACTATAACAGTAGTGAGGCTATAATAGTAGTGAGGCTATATACAGTAGTGAGCCTATAACAGTAGTGAGGCTATAACAGTAGTGAGACTATAACAGTAGTGAGGCTATATACAGTAGTGAGACTATAACAGTAGTGAGGTTATAACAGTAGTGAGGCTATATACAGTAGTGAGACAATATACAGTAGTGAGGCTATAACAGTAGTGAGGCTATATACAGTATAGAGGCTATAACAGTAGTGAGGCTATATACAGTAGTGAGGCTATAACAGTAGTGAGGTTATATACAGTAGTGAGGCTATAACAGTAGTGAGGCTATATACAGTAGTGAGACTATATACAGTAGAGAGGCTATAACAGTAGTGAGGTTATATACAGTAGTGAGGCTATAACAGTAGTGAGGCTATAACAGTAGCGAGGCTATAACAGTAGTGAGACTATAACAGTAGTGAGGCTATAACAGTAGTGAGGCTATATACAGTAGTGAGGCTATAACAGTAGTGAGGCTATAACAGTAGTGAGGCTATATACAGTAGTGAGGCTATATACAGTAGTGAGGCTATAACAGTAGTGAGGTTATAACAGTAGTGAGGTTATAACAGTAGTGAGGCTATATACAGTAGTGAGACTATATACAGTAGTGAGGCTATAACAGTAGTGAGGCTATATACAGTGGTGAGACTATAATAGTAGTGAGGCTATAATAGTATTGAGGCTATATACAGTAGTGAGCCTATAACAGTAGTGAGGCTATAAGAGTAGTGAGACTATAACAGTCGTGAGGTTATAACAGTAGTGAGGCTATATACAGTACTGAGGCTATATACATTAGTGAGGCTATAACAGTAGTGAGGCTATATACAGTAGTGAGACTATATACAGTAGTGAGGCTATAACAGTAGTGAGGCTATACAGTGGTGAGACTATAACAGTAGTGAGGCTATAATATAACAGTGAGGCTATATACAGTAGTGAGCTATAACAGTAGTGAGGCTATAACAGTAGTGAGACTATAACAGTAGTGAGGCTATATACAGTAGTGAGACTATAACAGTAGTGAGGTTATAACAGTAGTGAGGCTATATACAGTAGTGAGACAATATACAGTAGTGAGGAGTAGTTATAGTACAGTAGTAGTGAGGCTATAACAGTAGTGAGGCTATATACAGTAGTGAGGCTATAACAGTAGTGAGGTTATATACAGTAGTGAGGCTATAACAGTAGTGAGGCTATATACAGTAGTGAGACTATATACAGTAGTGAGGCTATAACAGTAGTGAGGTTATATACAGTAGTGAGGCTATAACTATAGGCTATAACAGTAGTGAGGCTATAACAGTAGTGAGACAGTAGTATAACAGTAGTGAGGCTATAACAGTAGTGAGGCTATATACAGTAGTGAGGCTATAACAGTAGTGAGGCTATAACAGGCTATAACAGTAGTGAGGCTATAACAGTAGTGAGGCTATAACAGTAGTGAGGCTATAACAGTAGTTATAACAGTAGTGAGGTTATAACAGTAGTGAGGCTATATACAGTAGTGAGACTATATACAGTAGTGAGGCTATAACAGTAGTGAGGCTATATACAGTGGTGAGACTATAATAGTAGTGAGGCTATAATAGTATTGAGGCTATATACAGTAGTGAGCCTATAACAGTAGTGAGGCTATAAGAGTAGTGAGACTATAACAGTCGTGAGGTTATAACAGTAGTGAGGCTATATACAGTAGTGAGACTATAACAGTAGTGAGGTTATAACAGTAGTGAGGCTATATACAGTAGTGAGACAATATACAGTAGTGAGGCTATAACAGTAGTGAGGCTATATACAGTGGTGAGACTATAACAGTAGTGAGGTTATAACAGTAGTGAGGCTATATACAGTAGTGAGGCTATATACAGTAGTGAGGCTATAACAGTAGTGAGGCTATATACAGTGGTGAGACTATAACAGTAGTGAGGTTATAACAGTAGTGAGGCTATATACAGTAGTGAGACTATAACAGTAGTGAGGTTATAACAGTAGTGAGGCTATATACAGTAGTGAGACAATAACAGTAGTGAGGCTATAACAGTAGTGAGGTTATAACAGTAGTGAGGCTATAACAGTAGTGAGGCTATAACAGTAGTGAGGCTATATACAGTGAGGTTAGAGGCTATAACAGTAGTGAGGTTATAACAGTAGTGAGGCTATAACAGTAGTGAGGCTATAACAGTAGTGAGGCTATAACAGTAGTGAGGCTATATACAGTAGTGAGGCTATAACAGTAGTGAGGCTATAACAGTAGTGAGGCTATATACAGTAGTGAGGCTATAACAGTAGTGAGGTTATATACAGTAGTGAGGCTATAACAGTAGTGAGGCTATATACAGTAGTGAGACTATATACAGTAGAGAGGCTATAACAGTAGTGAGGTTATATACAGTAGTGAGGCTATAACAGTAGTGAGGCTATAACAGTAGTGAGGCTATATACAGTAGTGAGGCTATAACAGTAGCGAGGCTATAACAGTAGTGAGACTATAACAGTAGTGAGACTATAACAGTAGTGAGGCTATAACAGTAGTGAGACTATATACAGTAGTGAGGCTATAACAGTAGTGAGGCTATATACAGTAGTGAGGCTATATACATTAGTGAGGCTATAACAGTAGTGAGACTATATATAATAGTGAGGTTATATACAGTAGTGAGGCTATATATAATAGTGAGGCTATATACAGTAGTGAGGCTATATACATTAGTGAGGCTATAACAGTAGTGAGGCTATAACAGTAGTGAGGTTATAACAGAGGTTATAACAGTAGTGAGGCTATATACAGTAGTGAGACAATAACAGTTTATAACAGTAGTGAGGTTATAACAGTAGTGAGGCTATAACAGTAGTGATACTATAACAGTAGTGAGCTATAACTATATACAGTAGTAGAGGCTATAACAGTAGTGAGGCTATAACAGTAGTGAGGCTATAACAGTAGTGAGGCTATATACAGTAGTGAGGCTATAACAGTAGTGAGGCTATATACAGTAGTGAGGCTATAACAGTAGTGAGGCTATAACAGTAGTGAGGCTATATACAGTAGTGAGGCTATAACAGTAGTGAGGTTATATACAGTAGTGAGGCTATAACAGTAGTGAGACTATATACAGTAGAGATGCTATAATAGTAGTGAGGTTATATACAGTAGTGAGCTATATACAGTGGTGAGGCTATAACAGTAGTGAGGTTATATACAGTAGTGAGGCTATAACAGTAGTGAGGCTATAACAGTAGTGAGACTATATACAGTAGTCTATGAGACTATATACAGTAGTGAGGCTATAACAGTAGTGAGGTTATATACAGTAGTGGACTATAACAGTAGTGAGACTATATATGAGACACAGTAGTGAGGCTATAACAGTAGTGAGGCTATATACAGTAGTGAGGCTATAACAGTAGTGAGACTATATATACTAGTGAGGCTATAACAGTAGTGAGGCTATATATAATAGTGAGGCTATATACAGTAGTGAGGCTATATACATTAGTGAGGCTATAACAGTAGTGAGGCTATAACATTAGTGAGGTTATAACAGTAGTGAGGCTATATACAGTACTGAGGCTATATACATTAGTGAGGCTATAACAGTAGTGAGGCTATATACAGTAGTGAGACTATATACAGTAGTGAGGCTATAACAGTAGTGAGGCTATACAGTGGTGAGACTATAACAGTAGTGAGGCTATAATAGTAGTGAGGCTATATACAGTAGTGAGCCTATAACAGTAGTGAGGCTATAACAGTAGTGAGACTATAACAGTAGTGAGGCTATATACAGTAGTGAGACTATAACAGTAGTGAGGTTATAACAGTAGTGAGGCTATATACAGTAGTGAGACAATATACAGTAGTGAGGCTATAACAGTAGTGAGGCTATATACAGTAGTGAGGCTATAACAGTAGTGAGGCTATATACAGTAGTGAGGCTATAACAGTAGTGAGGTTATATACAGTAGTGAGGCTATAACAGTAGTGAGGCTATATACAGTAGTGAGACTATATACAGTAGAGAGGCTATAACAGTAGTGAGGTTATATACAGTAGTAGGCTATAACAGTAGTGAGGCTATAACAGTAGCTATAACAGTAGTGAGACTATAACAGTAGTGAGGCTATAACAGTAGTGAGGCTATATACAGTAGTGAGGCTATAACAGTAGTGAGGCTATAACAGTAGTGAGGCTATATACAGTAGTGAGGCTATATACAGTAGTGAGGCTATAACAGTAGTGAGGTTATAACAGTAGTGAGGTTATAACAGTAGTGAGGCTATATACAGTAGTGAGACTATATACAGTAGTGAGGCTATAACAGTAGTGAGGCTATATACAGTGGTGAGACTATAACAGTAGTGAGGCTATAATAGTAGTGAGGCTATATACAGTAGTGAGCCTATAACAGTAGTGAGGCTATAACAGTAGTGAGACTATAACAGTAGAATGAGGAGGTTATAACAGTAGTGAGGCTATATACAGTAGTGAGGCTATAACAGTAGTGAGGTTATAACAGTAGTGAGGCTATAACAGTAGTGAGGCTATATACAGTAGTGAGACTATAACAGTAGTGAGGCTATATACAGTAGTGAGACTATAACAGTAGTGAGGTTATAACAGTAGTGAGGCTATATACAGTAGTGAGACAATATACAGTAGTGAGGCTATATACAGTGGTGAGACTATAACAGTAGTGAGGTTATAACAGTAGTGAGGCTATATACAGTAGTGAGGCTATAACAGTAGTGAGGCTATAACAGTAGTGAGGCTATATACAGTAGTGAGACAATAACAGTAGTGAGGCTATAACAGTAGTGAGGTTATAACAGTAGTGAGGCTATAACAGTAGTGAGACTATAACAGTAGTGAGCCTATATACAGGTTAGAGGCTATAACAGTAGTGAGGCTATAACAGTAGTGAGGCTATAACAGTAGTGAGGCTATAACAGTAGTGAGGCTATATACAGTAGTGAGGTTATAACAGTAGTGAGGCTATATACAGTAGTGAGACTATATACAGTAGTGAGGCTATAACAGTAGTGAGGCTATATACAGTGGTGAGACTATAACAGTAGTGAGGCTATAATAGTAGTGAGGCTATATACAGTAGTGAGCCTATAACAGTAGTGAGGCTATAACAGTAGTGAGACTATAACAGTAGGGAGGTTATAACAGTAGTGAGGCTATATACAGTAGTGAGACTATAACAGTAGTGAGGTTATAACAGTAGTGAGGCTATATACAGTAGTGAGACAATATACAGTAGTGAGGCTATATACAGTGGTGAGACTATAACAGTAGTGAGGTTATAACAGTAGTGAGGCTATATACAGTAGTGAGACTATAACAGTAGTGAGGTTATAACAGTAGTGAGGCTATATACAGTGGTGAGACTATAACAGTAGTGAGGTTATAACAGTAGTGAGGCTATAACAGTAGTGAGGTTATAACAGTAGTGAGGCTATATACAGTAGTGAGGCTATATACAGTAGTGAGGCTATAACAGTAGTGAGGTTATAACAGTAGTGAGGTTATAACAGTAGTGAGGCTATAACAGTAGTGAGGCTATAACAGTAGTGAGGCTATAACAGTAGTGAGGCTATAACAGTAGTGAGGCTATAACAGTAGTGAGGCTATAACAGTAGTGAGGCTATATACAGTAGTGAGGCTATAACAGTAGTGAGGCTATATACAGTACTATAATAGTAGTGAGGTTATAACAGTAGTGAGGCTATAACAGTAGTGAGGCTATATACAGTAGTGAGGCTATAACAGTAGTGAGGTTATATACAGTAGTGAGGCTATAACAGTAGTGAGGCTATATACAGTAGTGAGACTATATACAGTGGTGAGGCTATAACAGTAGTGAGGTTATATACAGTAGTGAGGCTATAACAGTAGTGAGGCTATAACAGTAGTGAGGCTATAACAGTAGTGAGGCTATAACAGTAGTGAGGCTATAACAGTAGTGAGCTATAACAGTAGTGAGACTATAACAGTAGTGAGGCTATAACAGTAGTGAGGCTATAACAGTAGTGAGGCTATAACAGTAGTGAGGCTATATACAGTAGTGAGGTATATACAGTAGTGAGGCTATAACAGTAGTGAGACTATATACAGTAGTGAGGTTATATACAGTAGTGAGGCTATATATAATAGTGAGGCTATATACAGTAGTGAGGCTATAACATTAGTGAGGCTATATACAGTAGTGAGGCTATAACAGTAGTGAGTTATAACAGTAGTGAGGCTATAACAGTAGTGAGGCTATATACAGTAGTGAGACAGTTGATAACAGTAGTGAGGCTATAACAGTAGTGAGGTTATAACAGTAGTGAGGCTATAACAGTAGTGAGACTATAACAGTAGTGAGGCTATATACAGTAGTGAGGCTATAACAGTAGTGAGGCTATAACAGTAGTGAGGCTATATACACAGTCAAGTGAGGCTATAACAGTAGTGAGGCTATAACAGTAGTGAGGCTATATACAGTAGTGAGGCTATAGTAGTGAGGTTATATACAGTAGTGAGGCTATAACAGTAGTGAGGCTATATACAGTAGTGAGGCTATAACAGTAGTGAGGTGTATATACAGTAGTGAGGCTATAACAGTAGTGAGGCTATATACAGTAGAGAGGCTATAACAGTAGTGAGGCTATATACAGTAGTGAGGCTATAACAGTAGTGAGGCTATATACAGTAGTGAGACTATATACAGTAGTGAGGCTATAACAGTAGTGAGGTTATAACAGTAGTGAGGCTATATACAGTAGTGAGGCTATAACAGTAGTGAGGTTATATACAGTAGTGAGGCTATATACAGTAGTGAGACTATAACATACAGTAGTGATGAGGCTATAACAGGGTGAGGCTATATACAGTAGTGAGGCTATAACAGTAGTGAGGCTATATACAGTAGTGAGACTATATACATTAGTGAGGCTATAACAGTAGTGAGGTTATATACAGTAGTGAGGCTATATACAGTAGTGAGGCTATATATAGATATAACAGTGAGGCTATAACAGTGTGAGGCTATATACAGTAGTGAGGCTATAACAGTAGTGAGGCTATAACAGTAGTGAGGCTATATACAGTAGTGAGGCTATAACAGTGGTGAGGCTATATACAGTAGTGAGGCTATAACAGTAGTGAGGCTATAACAGTAGTGAGGCTATATACAGTAGTGAGGCTATATACAGTAGTGAGGCTATAACAGTAGTGAGGCTATAACAGTAGTGAGGTTATATAACAGTAGTGAGACTATAACAGTAGTGAGACTATATACAGTAGTGAGGCTATAACAGTAGTGAGGCTATATACAGTAGTGAGCTATAACTATAATAGTAGTGAGGCTATATACAGTAGTGAGTCTATAACTATAACAGTAGTGAGACTATATACAGTAGTGAGGCAGTAGTATATAACAGTAGTGAGGACTATAACAGTAGTGAGGCTATAACAGTAGTGAGGCTATAACAGTAGTGAGACTATATACAGTAGTGAGGCTATAACAGTAGTGAGGCTATAATACAGTGGTAGTGACTATATACAGTAGTGAGGCTATAACAGTAGTGAGGCTATATACAGTAGTGAGGAGACTAGGTTATAACAGTAGTGAGGCTATATACAGTAGTGAGGTTATAACAGTAGTGAGGCTATAACAGTAGTGAGGCTATAACAGTAGTGAGGCTATAACAGTAGTGAGACTATAACAGTAGTGAGGCTATATACAGTAGTGAGGCTATAACAGTAGTGAGGCTATAACAGTAGTGAGAGCTATAACAGTAGTGAGGCTATATACAGTAGTGAGGCTATAACAGTAGTGAGGCTATATAACAGTAGTGAGGCTATATACAGTAGTGAGGCTATAACAGTAGTGAGGCTATATACAGTGGTGAGGCTATAACAGTAGTGAGGCTATAACAGTAGTGAGGCTATATACAGTAGTGAGGCTATAACAGTAGTGAGAGCTATATACAGTAGTGAGGCTATAACAGTAGTGAGGCTATATACTATAACAGTAGTGAGGCTATATACAGTAGTGAGGCTATAACAGTAGTGAGGCTATAACAGTAGTGAGGCTATAACAGTAGTGAGGCTATATACAGTAGTGAGACTATATACAGTAGTGAGGCTATAACAGTAGTGAGGTTATATACAGTAGTGAGGCTATAACAGTAGTGAGGCTATAACAGTAGTGAGGCTATATACAGTAGTGAGGCTATAACAGTGAGTGAGGCTATATACAGTAGTGAGGCTATAACAGTAGTGAGGCTATATACAGTAGTGAGGCTATAACAGTAGTGAGGCTATATACAGTAGTGAGGCTATAGTACAGTAGTGAGGCTATATACAGTAGTGAGGCTATAACAGTAGTGAGGTTATAACAGTAGTGAGGCTATAACAGTAGTGAGGCTATATACAGTAGTGAGGCTATATACAGTAGTGAGGCTATATAAGTGAGGCTATAACAGTAGTGAGGCTATATACAGTAGTGAGGCTATAACATTAGTGAGGCTATAACAGCTATATACAGTGAGGCTATAACAGTAGTGAGGCTATATACAGTAGTGAGGCTATAACAGGTGAGGTTATAACAGTAGTGAGGCTATATACAGTAGTGAGGCTATAACAGTAGTGAGGCTATAACAGTAGTGAGTTATATACAGAGGTGCTATAACAGTAGTGAGGCTATACAGTAGTGAGGCTATATACAGTAGTGAGGCTATATACAGTAGTGAGGTTATATACAGTAGTGAGGCTATAACAGTAGTGAGGCTATAACAGTAGTGAGACTATATACAGTAGTGAGGCTATAACAGTAGTGAGGCTATATACAGTAGTGGGGAGGCTATATACAGTAGGGGTCCTATAACAGTGAGGCTATATACAGTAGTGAGGTAGTACTATACAGTAGTGAGGCTATAACAGTAGTGAGGCTATATACAGTAGTGAGGCTATAACAGTAGTGAGGTTATAACAGTAGTGAGGTTATAACAGTAGTGAGGGCTATAACAGTAGTGAGGCTATAACAGCTATAACAGTAGTGAGGCTATAACAGTAGTGAGGTTATAACAGTAGTGAGGCTATAACAGTAGTGAGTCCTATATACAGTAGAGTGAGGCTATAACAGTAGTGAGGTTATATACAGTAGTGAGGCTATATACAGTAGTGAGGCTATAACAGTAGTGAGGTTATATACAGTGAGGTTATAACAGTAGTGAGGCTATAACAGTAGTGAGGCTATATACAGTAGTGAGGCTATATACAGTAGTGAGGCTATAACAGTAGTGAGGCTATAACAGTAGTGAGGCTATATACAGTAGTGAGGCTATAACAGTAGTGAGGCTATATAACAGTAGTGAGGCTATATACAGTAGTGAGGCTATATACAGTAGTGAGTCCTATAACTATATAACAGTAGTGAGGCTATATACAGTAGTGAGGCTATATACAGTAGTGAGGCTATAACAGTAGTGAGGCTATAACAGTAGTGAGGCTATATACAGTAGTGAGGCTATAACAGTAGTGAGGCTATATACAGTAGTGAGGCTATAACAGTGAGTGAGAGGCTATAACAGTAGTGAGGCTATAACAGTAGTGAGTAGTGAGGGTTATATACAGTAGTGAGGCTATAACAGTAGTGAGGCTATATACAGTAGTGAGGCTATATACATTAGTGAGGCTATAACAGTAGTGAGGACTATATATACAGTAGTGAGGCTATATACAGTAGTGAGGCTATATATAATAGTGAGGCTATATACAGTAGTGAGGCTATATACAGTAGTGAGGCTATATAACAGTAGTGAGGCTATAACAGTAGTGAGGTGAGGTTATAACAGTAGTGAGGCTATAACAGTAGTGAGGCTATATACAGTAGTGAGACTATAACAGTAGTGAGGTATAACAGTAGTGAGGTTATAACAGTAGTGAGGCTATAACAGTAGTGTCCTATAACAGTAGTGAGGCTATATACAGTAGAGGCTATAACAGTAGTGAGGCTATAACAGTAGTGAGGCTATAACAGTAGTGAGGCTATAACAGTAGTGAGGCTATAACAGTAGTGAGGCTATATACAGTAGTGAGGCTATAACAGTAGTGAGGCTATAACAGTAGTGAGGCTATATACAGTAGTGAGGCTATAACAGTAGTGAGGTTATATACAGTAGTGAGGCTATATACAGTAGTGAGGCTATAACAGTAGTGAGGCTATATACAGTAGTGAGGCTATAACAGTAGTGAGGTTATATACAGTAGTGAGGCTATAACAGTAGTGAGACTATATACAGTAGAGAGGCTATAACAGTAGTGAGGTTATATACAGCTATATACAGTGAGGCTATATACAGTAGTGAGGCTATAACAGTAGTGAGGTTATATACAGTAGTGAGGCTATAACAGTAGTGAGGCTATAACAGTAGTGAGGCTATAACAGTAGACTATAACAGAGGCTATATACAGTAGTGAGGCTATAACAGTAGTGAGGCTATATACAGTAGTGAGGCTATAACAGTAGTGAGGCTATATACAGTAGTCATATAACAGTAGGAGGCTATAACAGTAGTGAGCTATAACAGACTATAACAATAGTGGAGACTATATACAGTAGTGAGGCTATAACAGTAGTGAGACTATATACAGTAGTGAGGCTATAACAGTAGTGAGGCTATATACAGTAGTGAGGCTATATCACAGTAGTGAGGCTATAACAGTAGTGAGACTACTGCACAGAGTACAATAGTGAGGTTATATACAGTAGTGAGACTATAACTATATAACAGTAGTGAGGCTATATACAGTAGTGAGGCTATATACAGTAGTGAGGCTACAGTGGTGAGGCTATAACAGTAGTGAGGCTATAACAGTAGTGAGGATACAGAGTGAGACTATAACAGTAGTGAGGTTATAACAGTAGTGAGGCTATATACAGTAGTGAGACAATAACAGTAGTGAGGCTATATAACAGTAGTGAGGTTATAACAGTAGTGAGGCTATATACAGTAGTGATACTATAACAGTAGTGAGGCTATATACAGTAGTGAGGCTATAACAGTAGTGAGGCTATAACAGTAGTGAGGCTATATACAGTAGTGAGGCTATAACAGTAGTGAGGCTATAACAGTAGTGAGGCTATATACAGTAGTGAGGCTATAACAGTAGTGAGGCTATAACAGTTATATACAGTAGTGAGGCTATAACAGTAGTGAGGCTATATACATTAGTGAGGCTATAACAGTAGTGAGGTTATATACAGTAGTGAGGCTATAACAGTAGTGAGGCTATAACAGTAGCGAGGCTATAACAGAGGCTATATACAGTAGCGAGGCTATAACAGTAGTGAGGCTATAACAGTAGTGAGGCTATATACAGTAGGAGGCTATAACAGTAGTGAGACTATATACAGTAGAGATGCTATATACAGTAGTGAGGTTATATACAGTAGTGAGTCTATATACAGTAGGGGCTATAACAGAGTGAGGCTATAACAGTAGGAGGCTATATACAGTAGTGAGGCTATAACAGTAGTGAGGCTATATACAGTAGTGAGACTATATACAGTAGTGAGACTATATACAGTAGTGAGGCTATAACAGTAGTGAGGCTATAACAGTAGTGAGGACTATATACAGTAGTGAGGCTATATACAGAGTATTAGTGAGACTATATACAGTAGCGAGGTATAGTACTGGAGGCTATATACAGTAGTGAGGCATATATAATAGTGAGGCTATATACAGTGAGGCTATAACAGTAGTGAGGCTAGAGTCAATAGTGAGGCTATAACAGTAGTGAGGCTATATACAGTAGTGAGGCTATATACAGTAGTGAGGCTATATACAGTAGTGAGGCTATATACATTGAGTACAGAGTGGCTATAACAGTAGTGAGGGCTATAACAGTGGTGAGCCTATACAGTAATGTGGGCTATATACAGTAGTGAGGCTATAACAGTAGTGAGGCTATAACAGTAGTGAGACTATACCAGTAGTGAGACTATATACAGTAGTGAGGCTATAACAGTAGTGAGACTATATACAGTAGTGAGGCTATCCCCATGGTGAGACTATAACAGGGAGGCTATATACAGTAGTGAGGCTATATACAGTAGTGAGGCTATAACAGTAGTGAGGCTATATATAATAGTGACCAGTAGTATATACAGTAGTGAGGCTATATATAGTAGTGAGGCTATATATACAGTAGTGAGGCTATATACATTAGTGAGGCTATAACAGTAGTGAGTGAGGCTATAACAGTAGTGAGACTATAGGTAGTATATAACAGTAGTGAGGTTATATACAGTAGTGAGACTATAACAGTAGTGAGACAATAACAGTAGTGAGGCTATAACAGTAGTGAGGTTATAACAGTAGTGAGGCTATAACAGTAGTGAGGCTATAACAGTAGTGAGGCTATAACAGTAGTGAGTCTATAACAGTAGGAGGCTATATACAGTAGTGAGGCTATAACAGTAGTGAGGCTATAACAGTAGTGAGGCTATAACAGTAGTGAGGCTATATACAGTAGTGAGTATATACAATATAACAGTAGTGAGTTATATACAGTAGTGAGGCTATATACAGTGGCTATATGAGGCACATAGAGATGCAGTAGTGAGGTTATATACAGTAGTGAGGCTATAACAGTAGTGAGGCTATATACAGTAGTGAGGCTATAACTATATACAGTAGTGAGGCTATAACAGTAGTGAGACTATAACAGTAGTGAGGCTATAACAGTAGTGAGGCTATATACAGTAGTGAGGCTATAACAGTAGTGAGCTATGAGTGGCTATATACAGTAGTGAGGCTATATACAGTAGTGAGGCTATAACAGTAGCGAGGCTATATACAGTAGTGAGGCTATATACAGTAGTGAGGCTATATACAGTAGTGAGGCTATATACAGTAGTGAGCTATATACAGTAGTGAGGCTATAACAGTAGTGAGTCTATATATACTAGTGAGGCTATATACAGTAGTGAGGCTATATATATACAGTAGTGAGGCTATAACAGTAGTGAGGCTATAACAGTAGTGAGGCTATATACAGTAGTGAGGCTATAACAGTAGTGAGGCTATAACAGTAGTGAGGCTATATACAGTAGTGAGGCTATAACAGTAGTGAGGCTATATACAGTAGCAGGCTATAACAGTAGTGAGGCTATATATGTACAGTAGTGAGGTTATAACTATATACAGTAGTGAGACTATAACAGTAGTGAGCTACTGTTAACTATACAGTAGTGAGGCTATATACAGTAGTGAGACTATATACAGTAGTGAGGCTATATACAGTAGTGAGGCTATAACAGTAGTGAGCTGCTAGTAGTGAGGCTATAACAGTAGTGAGACTATATACAGTAGTGAGGCTATATACAGTAGTGAGGCTATATGTAGTTATAGTGAGGGTGAGACAATATACAGTAGTGAGGCTATAACAGTTAGCTATATATGGCTGCTATAACAGTAGTGAGGCTATAACAGTAGTGAGGCTATATACAGTAGTGAGGCTATAGCCCAGTATGAGGTACAGTAGTGAGGCTATATACATTAGTAGGCTATAACAGTAGTGAGGCTATAACAGTAGGGGTTATATACAGTAGTGAGTCAGTGGAGGCTATAACAGTAGTGAGGCTTAACAGTAGTGAGAGGCTATAACAGTAGTGAGGACTATAACAGTAGTGAGCTATAACAGTAGTGATAGGCTATATACAGTAGTGAGGCTATAACAGTACTGTGAGGTATATAACATTAGCGAGGTATATACACTATTGGCTATAACAGTAGTGAGTAGGCTATAACTATATACAGTAGAGATGCTATAATAGTAGTGAGGTTATATACAGTAGTGAGGCTATATATACAGTAGTGAGGCTATAACAGTAGTGAGGGTCAGGCTATACAGTAGTGAGGCTATATACAGTAGTATAGAGGCTATAACTATATACAGTAGTGAGACTATATACAGTAGTGAGACTATACAGACCAGGCTATAATAGTAGTGAGCCTATATACAGGTGAGGCTATAACAGTAGTGAGACTATATACAGTTGTGTCACTACTGCTATAACAGCCTCAGTGAGGTTATATACAGTAGTGAGGCTACTATACACAGGGTGATACTATATACAGGAGGCTATAACAGTAGTGAGGTTATATACAGTAGTAGAGCTATACAGTGTGAGGCTATACTACAGTAGTGAGGCTACAGTATATAACAGTAGTGAGACTATATACAGTAGACTATACTGTTTTATGAGGCTATAACAGTAGTGAGACTATATACAGTAGTGAGGCTATACAGTAGTGAGGCTATACAGTATATATAACAGTAGTGAGGCTATATACATTGATAGTAACTAGTAGGCTATAACAGTATATATATATTAGTGAGGCTATATACATTTGTGAGGCTATAACAGTAGTGAGGCTATATACAGTAGTGAGGTTATAACTGATATAACAGTAGTGAGCTATATACAGTAGTGAGACTACCACTGTTATAGGTAGATGCTATAACAGTAGTGAGAGACTATATATAGTAGTGAGGCTATTTCTACAGGGCTATAACCTCACTGACCATCCCTTAGGGTATAGTGTCCATGGAAAACACTACTATTATAGTATCTCTACTGTACTACCAGAGAGTTTTTAGCACCATCTTCGGTCTTATATATTTCATTGAATGTTATTTCCTTTCTGTCTTTTAGTCGATATAATTCACTACTGTCATTAATCATATAACTGTATATTTTCATAGACTTTTTGGCCTCACTACTGTTATAGCCTCTATACTGTTATAGCCATTGTTATAACCTCACTACTGTTATAACTACTGTTATAGCCTCACTACTGTATATAGCCTCACTACTGTTATAACCTCACTACTGTTATAGCTTACTATAGCCCTCACTACTGTTATTCCTCACTACTGTTATAGTCTCACCACTGTATATGACTACTGTTATAGCCTCACTACTGTTATAATTGTCTCACTACTGTTATAGCCTCACTACTGTTATAACTTCACTACTGTTATATAGCCACGCTCCACTACTGTTATACCTCACTACTGTTATACCTCACTACTGTTATAGCTCTCACTACTGTTATAGCCTCACTACTGTATATAGCCCTACTACTATTATAGCTCTACTACACCACTGTATATAGTCTCACTACTGTTATAGCCTCACTACTGGATAGAATGGACTGTTATAGCCTCACTACATCACTACTGTATATAGCCTCACTACTGTTATAACCTCACTACTGTTATAGTCCTCACTACTGTTATAGCCTCACTACTGTATATAGCCTCACTACTGTTATAGCCTCACTACTGTTATAGTCTCACTACTGTATATAGCCTCACTACTGTTTATAACTCACTACTGTATATAACCTCACTACTGTTATAGTCTCACTACTGTATATAGCCTCACTACTGTTATAGCCTCACTACTGTATATAGCCTCACCACTGTTATAGCCTCTCTACTGCCTCACTACTGTATATAGCTCCTCACTACTTTTATAACCTCACTACTGTTATAGCCTCGCTACTGTTATAGCCTCACTACTGTTATAGCCTCACTACTGTATATAATCTCACTACTGTTATAGCATCTCACTCCACTGTATATAGCCTCACTACTGTTATAGCCTCACTACTGTATATAACCTCACTACTGTTATAGCCTCACTACTGTATATAGCCTCACTACTGTTATAGCCTCACTACTGTTATAGCCTCACTACTGTATATAACCTCACTACTGTTATAGCCTCACTACTGTTATAGCCTCACTACTGTTATACTGTTAGTAACCTCACTACTATTATAGCATCTCTACTGTATACTGTTATAGCCTCACTACTGTTATAAACCTCACTACTGTTATAGCCTCACTACTGTATATAGCCTTACTGTTATAGCCTCACTACTGTTATAGCCTACTACTGTATATAATAACTGTTATAGTCTCACCACTGTATATAGCCTCACTACTGTTATAGCTCTCACTACTGCCTCACTATAATAGCCTCACTACTGTTATAGCCTCACTACTGTTATAGCCTGTTATCACTACTGTATATAGCCTCACTACTGTTATAACCTCACTACTGTTATAGCCTCACTACTGTTATAGCCTCACTACTGTATATAGCCTCACTACTGTTATAACCCCACTACTGTTATAGCCTCACTACTGTATATAGCCTCACTACTGTTATGGCCTCACTACTGTTATAGTCTCACTACTGTATATAGCCTCACTACTGTTATAGCTCTCACTCTACTGTATATAGTCTCACCACTGTATATAGCACTACACTCACTACTGTTATAGTCTCACTACTGTATATAGCCTCACTACTGTTATAACCTCACTACTGTTATAGTTATCTCACTACTGTATATAGCCTACTAACTGTTATAGTCTCACTACTGTTATAGTCCCTCACTACTGTATATAGTCTCACTACTGTATATAGCTCCTCACTACTATTATAGCCTCACTACTGTATATAGTCTCACCACTGTATATAGCCTCACTACTGTTATAGCCTCACTACTGTATATAGTTCACTACTGTATATAGCCTCACTACTGTTATAACCTCTACTGTTATAACCTCACTACTGTTATAGCCTCACTACTGTATATACTGTTATAGCCTCACTACTGTATATAGCCTCACTACTGTTATACTGCCTCACTACTGTATATATAGCCTCACTACTGTTATAGCCTCACCACTGTTATAGTCTCTGTTATAGCCTCACTACTGTATATAGCCTCACTACTGTATAGTCTCACTACTGTATATAGCCTCACTACTGTTATAGCATCCTCACTACTGTTATAGTCTCACCACTGTATATAGCCTCACTACTGTTATAGCCTCACTACTGTTATAGTCTCACTACTGTATATAGGCTCACTACTGTTATAGCCTCACTACTGTTATAGCCTCACTACTGTTATAGCCTCACTACTGTTATAGCCTCACTACTGTTATAGCCTCACTACTGTATATAGTCTCACTACTGTATATAGCCTCACACTGTTATAACTCTCACTACTGTTTATACCACTGTATATAGCATCACTACTGATATAGTCACTGTATATAGCCTCACTACTGTTATAGCCTCACTACTGTTATAACCTCACTACTGTTATAGCAACCTCACTACTGTTATAGCCTCACTACTGTTATAGCCTCACTACTGTTATACCTCACTACTGTTATAGCCTCACTACTGCTATTGTCTCACTACTGTTATAGTCTCACTACTGTTATAACCTCACTACTGTTATAGTCTCACCTGTATATAGCCTCACTACTGTTATAACCTCACTACTGTATATAGTCTCACTACTGTTATAGCCTCACTACTGTATATAGTCTCACTACTGTATATAGCCTCACTACTGTTATAGTCTCACTACTGTTATAGCCTCACTACTGTATACCATTGCCTCAGCCTCACTACTATTATAGTCTCACTACTGTTATAGCCTCACCACTGTTATAAGGCTCACTACTGTATATAGCCTCACTACTGTTATAGCCTCACTACTGTTATAGTCTCACCACTGTTATAACCTCTCTATAAATATACCACTGTTATAGCCTCACTACTGTATATAGCCTCACTACTGTATATAGCCTCACTACTGTTATAACCTCACTACTGTTATAGCCTCACTACTGTATATAGCCTCACTACTGTATATAGCCTCACTACTATTATATAGCCTCACTACTGTTATAGCCTCACTCACTGTTATAGCCTCACTACTGTTATAAGCCTCACTACTGTTATAGTCTCACCACTGTATATAGCCTCACTACTGTTATAGCCTCACTACTGTTATAGCCTCACTACTGTTATAGCCTCACTACTGTTATAGCCTCACTACTGTATATAGCCACTACTGTTATAGTCTCACTACTGTTATAGCCTCACTACTGTTATAGCCTCACTACTGTATATAGCCTCACTACTATTATAGCTCACTACTGTTATAGTCTTACTGTTATAGCCTCACTACTGTTATAGCCTCACCACATATAGTTCACTACTGTATAGGCCTCACTACTGTTATCACTACTGTATATAACCTCACTACTGTTATAGCCTCACTACTGTATATAGCCTCACATTGTTATAGCCTCACTACTGTTATAAGCTCACTACTGTTATAGCCTCACTACTGTATATAGCCTCACTACTGTATATAGCCTCACTACTGTTATAGCCTCACTACTGTATATAGTCTCACTACTGTTATAGCCTTCACTACTGTTATAGCCTCACTACTGTTATAGTCTCACTACTGTATATAGCCTCACTACTGTTATAGCCTTCACTACTGTATATAGCCTCACTACTGTTATAGCCTCACTACTGTTATAGCCTCACTACTGTATATAACACTCAGTTCACTGTTATAGCCTCACTACTGTTATATCACCACTGTATATAGCCTCACTACTGTTATAATCATACTGTTATAGTCTCTCACTACTGTTATAGCCTCACTACTGTATAATACTACCTCACTACTGTTATAGCCTGTTATAACCTCACTACTGTATATAGTCTCACTACTGTATATAGCCTCACTACTGTTATAGCCTGTATATTGTCTCACACTGTATATAGCCTCACTACTGTTATAGCCTCACTACTGTATATAGCCCTCACTACTGTATATAGACTCACTACTGTTATAGTCTCACCACTGTTATAGCCTCACTACTGTTATAGCTCACTAATGTCTATACTGGCTAGACTCACTACTGTTATAGTCTCACTACTGTATATAGCCTCACTACTGTTATAACCTCACTACTGTTATAGCCTCACTACTGTATATAGCCTCACTACTGTTATAACCTTCACTACTGTATATAGCCTCACTACTGTTATAGCCTCTCTACTAGCCTCACTACTATATAGCCTCACTACTGTTATAGCCTATACTGTATATAGTCTCACTACTGTATATGCCTCACTAGCCTCACTACTGTTATAACCTCACTACTGTTATAGCCTCACTACTGTATATAGCCTCACTACTGTTATCACTACTGTATATAGCCTCACTACTATTATAGCATCTCTACTGTTATAGTCTCACTACTGTTATAGCCTCACTACTGTATATAGCCTCACTACTGTTATAGCCTCACTACTGTATATAGCCTCACTACTGTTATAGCTACTGTTATACTACTGTTATAGCCTCACTACTGTATATAGCCTCACTACTGTTATATAGTCTCACTACTGCATATAGCCTCACTACTGTTATAGCCTCACTACTGTTATAGCCTCACTACTGTATATAGCCTCACTACTGTTATAGCTCACTACCTCTCACTACTGTTATAGCCTCACTACTGTATATAGTCTCACTACTGTTATAGCCTCATACTGTATATAACCTCACTACTATTATAGCCTCACTACTGTTATAGTCTCACTACTGTATATAGCCTCACTACTGTATATAGCCTCACTACTGTTATAGCCTCACTACTGTATATAACCTCACTACTGTTATAAGGCCTCACTACTGTTATAGCCTCACCACTGTATATAGCCTCACTACTGTTATAGCCTCACTACTGTATAGCCTCACTACTGTATATAGCCTCACTACTGTATATACCTCACTACTGTTATAGTCTCACTACTGTATATAACCTCACTACTGTTATAGCCTCACTACTGTATATAGCCTCACTACTGTTATAGCTCACTACTGTATATAGCCTCACTACTGTTATAACCTCACTACTGTTATAGTTCACTACTGTTATAGCCTCACTACTGTTATATAGCTGCCTCACTACTGTATATAGCCTCACTACTGTATATAGCCTCACTACTGTTATAGCCTCACTACTGTTATAGCCTCACTGTTATAGCCTCACTACTGTATATAGCCTCACTACTGTTATAGCCTCACTACTGTTATAGCCTCACTACTGTTATAGCCTCACTACTGTTATAGCCTCACTACTGTTATAGCCTCACTACTGTATATAGCCTCACTACTGTTATAGCCTCACTACTGTTATAGTCTCACTACTGTATATCACTACTGTTATCTCACTACTGTATATAGCCTCACTACTGTTATAGCCTCATCACTGTATATAGTCTCACTACTGTATATAGCCTCACTACTGTTATAACCTCACTACTGTATATAGTCTCACTACTGTTATAGCCTCACTACTGTTATAGCCTCACTACTGTTATAGTCTCACTACTGTTATAGCCTCACTACTGTTATAGTCTCACTACTGTATATAGCCTCACTACTGTTATAGCCTCACTACTGTTATAGTCTCACTACTGTATATAGCATCACTACTGTTATAGCCTCACTACTGTATATAGTCTCACTACTGTATATAGCCTCACTACTGTTATAGCCTCACTACTGTATATAGCCTCACTACTGTTATAGCCTCACTACTGTATATAGCCTCACTACTGTTATAGCCTCACTACTGTTATAGCCTCACTACTGTATATAGCCTCACTACTGTACTGTATATAGTCTCACTACTGTTATAGTCTCACTCACTACTGTATATAGCCTCACTACTATTATGTTCACTACTGTATATAGTCTCACTACTTATATAGCCTCACTACTGTTATAGCCTCACTACTGTTATAGCCTCACTACTGTATATAACCTCACTACTGTTATAGCTCTCTACTGTATATAGTCTCACTACTGTATATAGCCTCACCACTGTTATAGCCTCACTACTGTATATAACCTCACTACTGTTATAGCCTCTCTACTGTATATAGTCTCACTACTGTATATAGCCTCACTACTGTTATAGCCTCACTACTGTATATAACCTCACTACTGTTATAGCCTCACTACTGTATATAACCTCACTACTATTATAGCATCTCTACTGTATATAGTCTCACTACTGTATATAGCCTCACCACTGTTATAGCCTCACTACTGTATATAACCTCACTACTGTTATAGCCTCTCTACTGTATATAGTCTCACTACTGTATATAGCCTCACCACTGTTATAGCCTCACTACTGTATATAACCTCACTACTGTTATAGCCTCACTACTGTTATAGCCTCACTACTGTTATAGCCTCACTACTGTATATAACCTCACTACTATTATAGCATCTCTACTGTATATAGTCTCACTACTGTTATAGCCTCACTACTGTATATAACCTCACTACTGTTATAGCCTCACTACTGTATATAGCCTCACTACTGTTATAGCCTCACTACTGTTATAGCCTCACTACTGTATATAGCCTCACTACTGTTATAGTCTCACGACTGTTATAGTCTCACCACTGTATATAGCATCACTACTGTTATAGCCTCACTACTGTATATAGTCTCACTACTGTATATAGCCTCACTACTGTTATAACCTCACTACTGTTATAACCTCACTACTGTTATAGCCTCACTACTGTTATAGCCTCACTACTGTATATAGCCTCACTACTGTTATAGCCTCACTACTGCCTCACTACTGTATATAACCTCACTACTGTTATAGCCTCACTACTGTATATAGCCTCACTACTGTATATAATCTCACTACTGTTATAGCCTCACTACTGTATATAGCCTCACTACTGTTATAGCCTCACTACTGTTATAGCCTCACTACTGTTATAGCCTCTATACTGTATATAGCCTCACTACTGTTATAACCTCACTACTGTTATAGCCTCACTACTGTTATAGCCTCACTACTGTATATAGCCTCACTACTGTTATAACCTCACTACTGTTATAGTCTCACTACTGTATATAGCCTCACTACTGTTATAACCTCACTACTGTTATAGTCTCACCACTGTATATAGCCTCACTACTGTTATAGCCTCACTACTGTATATTGTCTCACTACTGTATATAGCCTCACTACTGTTATAACCTCACTACTGTTATAGTCTCACTACTGTATATAGCCTCACTACTGTTATAACCTCACTACTGGTATAGTCTCACTACTGTTATAGCCTCACTACTGTTATAGGCTCACTACTGTATATAGCCTCACTACTATTATAGTCTCACTACTGTTATAGTCTCACCACTGTATATAGCATCACTACTGTTATAGCCTCACTACTGTATATAGTCTCACTACTGTATATAGCCTCACTACTGTTATAACCTCACTACTGTTATAACCTCACTACTGTTATAGCCTCACTACTGTTATAGCCTCACTACTGTATATAGCCTCACTACTGTTATAGCCTCACTACTGTATATACTGCCTCACTACTGTATATAACCTCACTACTGTTATAGTCTCACTACTGTATATACGCTACTGTTATAGCCTCACTACTGTTATAGCCTCACTACTGTATATAATCTCACTACTGTTATAGCCTCACTACTGTATATAGCCTCACTACTGTTATAGCCTCACTACTGCCTCACTACTGTATATAGCCTCACTACTGTTATAGCCTCACTACTGTTATAGCCTCACTACTGTTATAGCCTCTATACTGTATATAGCCTCACTACTGTTATAACCTCACTACTGTTATAGCCTCACTACTGTTATAGCCTCACTACTGTATATAGCCTCACTACTGTTATAGCCTCACTACTGTTATAGTCTCACTACTGTATATAGCCTCACTACTGTTATAGCCTCACTACTGTTATAGTCTCACCACTGTATATAGCCTCACTACTGTTATAGCCTCACTACTGTATATTGTTCACTACTGTATATAGCCTCACTACTGTTATAACCTCACTACTGTTATAGTCTCACTACTGTTATAGCCTCACTACTGTTATAACCTCACTACTTATAGTCACTACTGTTATAGCCTCACTACTGTTATAGGCTCACTACTGTATATAGCCTCATATAGCCTCACTATTATAGTCTCACTACTGTTATAGTCTCACCACTGTATATAGCATCACTACTGTTATAGCCTCACTACTGTATATAGTCTCACTACTGTATATAGCCTCACTACTGTTATAACCTCACTACTGTTATAACCTCACTACTGTTATAGCTCACTACTGTTATAGCCTCACTACTGTATATAGCCTCACTACTGTTATAGCTGCCTCACTACTGTATATAACCTCACTACTGTTATAGCCTCACTACTGTATATAGTTTACTGTTCACTACTGTTATAGCCTCACTACTGTTATACCTCACTACTGTTATAGCCTCACTACTGTATATAGCCTCACTACTGTTATAGCTCACTACTGTTATAGCCTCACTACTGTTATAGCCTCACTACTGTATATAGCCTCACTACTGTTATAGCCTCACTACTGTATATAGCCTCACTACTGTTATAACCTCACTACTGTTATAGCCTCACTACTGTATATAGCCTCACTACTGTTATAGCCTCACTACTGTATATAGTCTCACTACTGTTATAGCCTCACTGTTATACTGTTATAGCCTCACTACTGTTATACCTCACTACTGTTATAGCTCTCACTACTGTTATAGCCTCACTACTGTATATAGCCTCACTACTGTTATAGCCTCACTACTGTTATAGTCTCACTACTCACTACTGTTATAGCCTCACTACTGTTATAACCTCACTACTGTTATAGTCTCACCACTGTATATAGCCTCACTACTGTTATAGCCTCACTACTGTATATTGTCTCACTACTGTATATAGCCTCACTACTGTTATAACCTCACTACTGTTATAGTCTCACTACTGTATATAGCCTCACTACTGTTATAACCTCACTACTGGTATAGTCTCACTACTGTTATAGCCTCACTACTGTTATAGGCTCACTACTGTATATAGCCTCACTACTATTATAGTCTCACGACTGTTATAGTCTCACCACTGTATATAGCATCACTACTGTTATAGCCTCACTACTGTATATAGTCTCACTACTGTATATAGCCTCACTACTGTTATAACCTCACTACTGTTATAGCCTCACTACTGTTATAGCCTCACTACTGTATATAGCCTCACTACTGTTATAGCCTCACTACTGTATATAGTCTCACTACTGTTATAGCCTCACTACTGTTATAGTTTCACTACTGTTATAGTCTCACTACTGTTATAGCCTCGCTACTGTTATAGCCTCACTACTGTATATAGCCTCACTACTGTTATAGCCTCACTACTGTTATAGCCTCACTACTGTATATAACCTCACTACTGTTATAGCCTCTCTACTGTATATAGTCTCACTACTGTATATAGCCTCACTACTGTTATAGCCTCACTACTGTATATAACCTCACTACTGTTATAGTCTCACTACTGTTATAGCCTCACTACTGTATATAGTCTCACTACTGTATATAGCCTCACTACTGTTATAGCACTACTGTTATAGCCTCACTACTGTTATAGCCTCACTACTGTATATAACCTCACTACTATTATAGCATCTCTACTGTATATAGTCTCACTACTGTATATAGCCTCACTACTGTTATAGCCTCACTACTGTATATAACCTCACTACTGTTATAGCCTCTCTACTGTATATAGTCTCACTACTGTATATAGCCTCACTACTGTTATAGCCTCACTACTGTATATAACCTCACTACTGTTATAGCCTCACTACTGTATATAGCCTCACTACTGTTATAGCCTCACTACTGTTATAGCCTCACTACTGTATATAACCTCACTACTGTTATAGCCTCTCTACTGTATATAGTCTCACTACTGTATATAGCCTCACTACTGTTATAGCCTCACTACTGTATATAACCTCACTACTGTTATAGCCTCACTACTGTATATACTGTTATCTCACTACTGTTATAGCCTCACTACTGTTATAGCCTCACTACTGTTATAGCCTCACTACTGTTATAGCCTCACTACTGTATATAACCTATACTATTATAGCTCACTACTGTATATAGTCTCACTACTGTTATAGCCTCACTACTGTTATAGCCTCACTACTGTATATAACCTCACTACTGTTATAGCCTCTCTACTGTATATAGTCTCACTACTGTATATAGCCTCACTACTGTTATAGCCTCACTACTGTATATAGCCTCACTACTGTTATAGCCTCACTACTGTATATAGCCTCACTACTGTTATAGTTTCACTCACTACTGTATATAACCTCACTACTGTTATAGCATCTCTACTGTATACTGTTATAGTCTCACTACTGTTATAGCCTCACTACTGTATATAACCTCACTACTGTTATAGCCTCACTACTGTATATAGCCTCACTACTGTTATAGCCTCACTACTGTTATAGCCTCACTACTGTATATAGCCTCACTACTGTTATAGTCTCACTACTGTTATAGTCTCACCACTGTATATAGCATCACTACTGTTATAGCCTCACTACTGTATATAGTCTCACTACTGTATATAGCCTGTTATACTACTGTTATAACCTCACTACTGTTATAGCCTCTCTACTCACTACTGTTATAGCCTCACTACTGTTATAGCCTCACTACTGTATATAGCCTCACTACTGTTATAGCCTCACTACTGCCTATAGCCTCTACTACTGTATATAACCTCACTACTGTTATAGCCTCACTACTGTATATAGCCTCACTACTGTTATAGCCTCACTACTGTTATAGCCTCACTACTGTATATAGCCTCACTACTGTTATAGCCTCACTACTGTTATAGCCTCACTACTGTTATAGCCTCTGTTATACTCACTACTGTATATAGCCTCACTACTGTTATAACCTCACTACTGTTATAGCCTCACTACTGTTATAGCCTCACTACTGTATATAGCCTCACTACTGTTATAACCTCACTACTGTTATAGTCTCACTACTGTATATAGCCTCACTACTGTTATAACCTCACTACTGTTATAGTCTCACCACTGTATATAGCCTCACTACTGTTATAGCCTCACTACTGTATATTGTCTCACTACTGTATATAGCCTCACTACTGTTATAACCTCACTACTGTTATAGTCTCACTACTGTATATAGCCTCACTACTGTTATAACCTCACTACTGGTATAGTCTCACTACTGTTATAGCCTCACTACTGTTATAGGCCTCACTACTGTATATAGCCTCACTACTATTATAGTCTCACTACTGTTATAGTCTCACCACTGTATATCTCACTACTGTATATAGTCTCACTACTGTATATAGCCTCACTACTGTTATAACCTCACTACTGTTATAACCTCACTACTGTTATAGTCTCACTACTGTATATAGCCTCACTACTGTTATAGCCTCACTACTGTATATAGCCTCACCACTGTTATAGCCTCACTACTGCCTCACTACTGTATATAACCTCACTACTGTTATAGCCTCACTACTGTATATAGCCTCGCTACTGTTATAGCCTCACTACTGTTATAGCCTCACTACTGTATATAATCTCACTACTGTTATAGCCTCACTACTGTATATAGCCTCACTACTGTTATAGCCTCACTACTGCCTCACTACTGTATATAGCCTCACTACTGTATATAGCCTCACTACTGTTATAGCCTCACTACTGTTATAGCCTCTATACTGTATATAGCCTCACTACTGTTACCTCACTACTGTTATAGCCTCACTACTGTTATAGCCTCACTACTGTTATAACCTCACTCACTACTGTTATAGCCTCACTACTGTATATAGTCTCACTACTGTATATAGCCTCACTACTGTTATAACCTCACTACTGTTATAGCCTCTCTGTATATACCACTGTATATAGCCTCACTACTGTATATAGTCTCACTACTGTATATAGCCTCACTACTGTTATAGCCTCACTACTGTTATAACCTCACTACTGTTATAGTCTCACTACTGTATATAGCCTCACTACTGTTATAACCTCACTACTGGTATAGTCTCACTACTGTTATAGCCTCACTACTGTTATAGGCTCACTACTGTATATAGCCTCACTACTATTATAGTCTCACTACTGTTATAGTCTCACCACTGTATATAGCATCACTACTGTTATAGCCTCACTACTGTATATAGTCTCACTACTGTATATAGCCTCACTACTGTTATAACCTCACTACTGTTATAGCCTCACTACTGTTATAGCCTCACTACTGTATATAGCCTCACTGTTATTACTGTATATAGCCTCACTACTGTTATAGCCTCACTACTGTATATAGCCTCACTACTGTTATAGCCTCACTACTGTTATAGTCTCACTACTGTTATAGCCTCACTACTGTTATATAGCCTCACTACTGTATATAGCCTCTCACTACTGACTATATAGCCTCACTACTGTTATAGCCTCACTACTGTATATAACCTCACTACTGTATATAGCCTCACTACTGTATATACTCTCACTACTGTATATAGCCTCACTACTGTTACTAGCCTCACTACTGTATATAGCCTCACTACTGTTATACTACTGTATATAGCCTCACTACTGTTATAGCCTCACTACTGTATATACTACCCTCACTACTGTTATAGCCTCACTACTGTTATAGCCTCTATACTGTATATAGCCTCACTACTGTTATAACCTCACTACTGTTATAGCCTCACTACTGTTATAGCCTCACTACTGTATATAGCCTCACTACTGTTATAACCTCACTACTGTTATAGTCTCACTACTGTTATAGCCTCACTACTGTTATAGCCTCACTACTGTTATAGTCTCACCACTGTATATAGCCTCACTACTGTTATAGCCTCACTACTGTATATTGTCTCACTACTGTATATAGCCTCACTACTGTTATAACCTCACTACTGTTATAGTCTCACTACTGTATATAGCCTCACTACTGTTATAACCTCACTACTGGTATAGTCTCACTACTGTTATAGCCTCACTACTGTTATAGGCCTCACTGTATATAGCTCCTCACTTATTATAGTCTCACTACTGTTATAGTCTCACCACTGTATATAGCATCACTACTGTTATAGCCTCACTACTGTATATAGTCTCACTACTGTATATAGCCTCACTACTGTTATAACCTCACTACTGTTATAACCTCACTACTGTTATAGTCTCACTACTGTATATAGCCTCACTACTGTTATAACCTCACTACTGTTATAGTCTCACCACTGTATATAGCCTCACTACTGTTATATAGCCTCACTACTGTTATAGTCTCACACTACTGTATAGCCTCACTACTGTATATAGTCTCACTACTGTTATAGCCTCACTACTGTTATAGCCTCACCTCACTACTGTATATAGCCTCACTACTGTTATAGCCTCACTACTGTTATAGTTCACTACTGTATATAGCCTCACTACTGTTATAGCCTCACTACTGTATATAACCTCACTACTGTTATAGCCTCACTACTGTATATAGCCTCACTACTGTATATAGCCTCACTACTGTTATAGCCTCACTACTGTTATAGCCTCACTACTGTATATACATTGTTATAGCCTCACTACTATTACTACTGTTATAGCCTCACTACTGTTATAGCATCACTACTGTTATAGCCTAGTATACCTCACTACTGTTATAGCCTCACTACTGTTATAGCCTCACTACTGTTATAGCCTCACTACTGTTATAGCCTCACTACTGTATATAGCCTCACTACTGTTATAGCCTCACTACTGTTATAGCCTCACTACTGACTCACTACTGTATATACCTCACTACTGTTATAGCCTCACTACTGTTATAGCCTCACTACTGTTATAGCCTCACTACTGTATATAACCTCACTACTGTTATAGCATCACTACTGTTATAGTCTCACTACTGTTATAGCCTCACTACTGTTATAGCCTCACTACTGTTATAGCCTCACTACTGTATATACTACTCACTACCCTCACTACTGTATATAGCCTCACTACTGTATATAGCCTCACTACTGTTATAGCCTCACACTGTTATAGTCTCACCACTGTTATAGCCTCACTACTGTTATAGCCTCACTACTGTATATAGTCTCACTACTGTATATAGCCTCACTACTGTTATACTACTGTTATAACCTCACACTAGTCCACTACTGTTATAGCCTCACTACTGTTATAGCCTCACTACTGTATATAGCCTCACTACTGTTATAGCCTCACTACTGTATATAGCCTCACTACTGTATATATAACCTCACTACTGTTATAGCCTCACTACTGTTATAGCCTCACTACTGTTATAGCCTCACTACTGTTATACTGTTATAGCCTCACTACTGTTATAGCCTCACTACTGTTATAACCTCACTACTGTTATAGCCTCACTACTGTATATAGCCTCACACTGTACTGTTATAGCCTCACTACTGTTATAACCTCACTACTGTTATAGTCTCACTACTGTATATAGCTACTGTTATCTCACTACTGTAGGCCTCACTACTCACTACTGTATATAGCCTCACTACTGTTATAGCCTCACTACTGTTATAGTCTCACTACTGTATATAGCCTCACTACTGTTATAGCCTCACTACTGTATATAGTCTCACTACTGTATATAGCCTCACTACTGTTATAACCTCACTACTGTTATACTGTTATAGCCTCAGCCTCACTACTGTATATAGCCTCACTACTGTTATAGCCTCACTACTGTATATAGCCTCACTACTGTATATAGCCCACTACTGTTATAGCCTCACTCACTACTGTATATAGCCTCACTACTGTTATAGCCTCACTACTGTATATAGCCTCACTACTGTTATAGCCTCACTACTGTTATAGCCTCACTACTGTTATAGCCTCACTACTGTTATAGCCTCACTACTGTATATAGCCTCACTACTGTATATAGCCTCACTACTGTATATAGCCTCCTCACTACTGTTATAACCTCACTACTGTTATAGCCTCACTACTGTATATAGCCTCTACTGTTATAGCCTCACTACTGTTATAGCCTCACTACTGTTATAGCCTCACTACTGTTATAGCCTCACTACTGTATATAGCCTCACTACTGTTATAACCTCACTACTGTTATAGCCTCACTACTGTTATAGCCTCACTACTGTATATAGCCTCACTACTGTTATAACCTCACTACTGTTATAGCCTCACTACTGTATATAGCCTCACTACTGTTATAGCCTCACTACTGTTATAGCCTGTACTGTTATCACTACTGTTATAGCCTCACTACTGTATATAGTCTCACTACTGTATATAGCCTCACTACTGTTATAGCCTCACTACTGTATATAGCCTCACTACTGTTATAGCCTCACTACTGTTATAGCCTCACTACTGGTATAGTCTCACTACTGTTATAGCCTCACTACTGTTATAGGCTCACTACTGTTATAGCCTCACTACTGTATATAGTCTCACTACTGTTATAGTCTCACCACTGTATATAGCCTCACTACTGTTATAGCCTCACTACTGTATATAGTCTCACTACTGTATATAGCCTCACTACTGTTATAACCTCACTACTGTTATAGCCTCACTACTGTTATAGCCTCACTACTGTATATAGCCTCTGTACTACTGTTATAGCCTCACTACTGTACTATATATCTCACTACTGTTATAGCCTCACTACTGTTATAGCCTCACTACTGTTATAGCCTCACTACTGTTATTATACTGTATATAGCCTCACTACTGTTATAGCCTCACTACTGTTATAGCCTCACTACTGTATATAGCCTCACTACTGTATACTGTTATAACCTCACTACTGTTATAGCCTCACTACTGTATATAGCCTCACTACTGTATATAGCCTCACTACCCTCACTACTGTTATAGCCTCACTACTATGTATCACTACTGTTATAGCCTCACTACTGTTATAGCCTCACTACTGTATATAGCCTCACTACTGTTATAGCCTCACTACTGTATATAGCCTCACTACTGTTATAGCCTCACTACTGTATATAACCTCACTACTGTTATAGTCTCACTACTGTATATAGCCTCACTACTGTATATAGCCTCACTACTGTTATAGCCTCACTACTGTATATAACCTCACTACTGTTATAGCCTCACTACTGTATATAGCCTCACTACTGTATATAGCCTCACTACTGTTATAGCCTCACTACTGTATATAACCTCACTACTGTTATAGCCTCACTACTGTTATAGCCTCACTACTGTTATAGCCTCACTACTGTTATAACCTCACTACTGTATCACTACTGTATATAGCCTCACTACTGTATATAGCCTCACTACTGTTATAGCCTCACTACTGTATATAGCCTCACTACTGTTATAGCCTCACTACTGTTATAGCCTCACTACTGTTATAGCCTCACTACTGTTATAGCCTCACTACTGTATATAGCCTCACTACTGTTATAGTCTCACTACTGTTATAGCCTCACTACTGTATATAGCCTCACTACTGTTATAGCCTCACTACTGTATATAGCCTCACTACTGTATATAGCCTCACTACTGTTATAACCTCACTACTGTTATAACCTCACTACTGTTATAGCCTCACTACTGTTATAGCCTCACTACTCACTACTGTATATAGCCTCACTACTGTTATAGCCTATAGCCTCACTACTGTATATAGCCTCACTACTGTTATAGCCTCACTACTGTTATAGCCTCACTACTGTTATAGCCTCTCACTACTGTATATAGCCTCACTACTGTTATAGCCTCACTACTGTTATACCTCACTACTGTTATAGCCTCACTACTGTTATAGCCTCACTACTGTATATCACTACTGTTATACCCTCACTACTGTATATAACTACTGTTATAGCCTCACTACTGTTATAGCCTCACTACTGTATATAGCCTCACTACTGTTATAACCTCACTACTGTTATAGTCTCACTACTGTATATAGCCTCACTACTGTTATAGCCTCACTACTGTTATAGTCTCACTACTGTTATAGCCTCACTACTGTTATAGCCTCACTACTGTTATAACCTCACTACTGTTATAGTCTCACTACTGTTATAGCCTCACTACTGTTATAGCCTCACTACTGTATATACTACTATTATAGTCTCACTACTGTTATATAGCCTCACTACTGTATATAGCCTCACTACTGTATATAGTCTCACTACTGTATATAGCCTACTGTTATAACCTCACTACTGTTATAGTCTCACTACTGTTATAGCCTCACTACTGTTATAGCCTCACTACTGTTATAGCCTCACTACTTATAGTCTCACTACTGTTATAGCCTCACTACTGTTATAGCCTCACTACTGTTATAGCCTCACTACTGTATATAGCCTCACTACTGTATATAGCCTCACTACTGTTATAACCTCACTACTGTTATAGCCTCACTACTGTTATAGCCTCACTACTGTATATAGCCTCACTATATGTTATAGCCTCACTACTGTATATAGTCTCACTACTGTTATAGCCTCACTACTGTTATAGCCTCACTACTGTTATAGTCTCACTACTGTTATAGCCTCACTACTGTTATAGCCTCACTACTGTTATAGCCTCACTACTGTTATAGCCTCACTACTGTTATAGCCTCACTACTGTATATAGCCTCACTACTGTTATAGCCTCACTACTGTATATAGTCTCACTACTGTTATAGCCTCACTACTGTTATAGCCTCACTACTGTATATAGCCTCACTACTGTTATAGCCTCACTACTGTTATAGTCTCACTACTGTATATAGCCTCACTACTGTATAGCCTCACTACTGTATATAGCCTCACTACTGTTATAGCCTCACTACTGTTATATAACCTCACTACTATTATAGCATCTCTACTGTATATAGCCTCACTACTGTATATAGCCTCACCACTGTTATAGCCTCACTACTGTATATAACCTCACTGTTATACTGTTATAGCCTCACTACTGTATATAGTCTCACTACTGTTATAGCCTCACCACTGTTATAGCCTCACTACTGTATATAACCTCACTCACTGTTATAGTTATAGCCTCACTACTGTATATAGCCTCACTACTGTTATAGCCTCACTACTGTATATAACCTCACTACTGTTATAGCACTACTGTATATAGTCTCACTACTGTTATAGCCTCACTACTGTATATAACCTCACTGTTATAGCCTCACTACTGTTATAGCCTCACTACTGTTATAGCCTCACTACTGTTATAGCCTCACTACTGTATATAGCCTCACTACTGTTATAGCCTCACTACTGTATATAGCCTCACTACTGTTATAGCCTCACTACTGTTATACTGTTATAGCCTCACTACTGTTATAGCCTCACTACTGTTATAGCCTCACTACTGTATATAGCCTCACTACTGTTATAGCCTCACTACTGTTATAGCCTCACTACTGTTATACTACTGTATATATAGCCTCACTACTGTTATAGCCTCACTACTGTATATAGCCTCACTACTGTTATCTCACTACTGTTATAGCCTCACTACTGTTATAGCCTCTGTTATAGCCTCTACTGTATATAGCCTCACTACTGTTATAACCTCACTACTGTTATAGCCTCACTACTGTTATAGCCTCACTACTGTATATAGCCTCACTACTGTTATAACCTCACTACTGTTATAGTCTCACTACTGTATATAGCCTCACTACTGTTATAACCTCACTACTGTTATAGTCTCACCACTGTATATAGCCTCACTACTGTTATAGCCTCACTACTGTATATTGTCTCACTACTGTATATAGCCTCACTACTGTTATAACCTCACTACTGTTATAGTCTCACTACTGTATATAGCCTCACTACTGTTATAACCTCACTACTGGTATAGTCTCACTACTGTTATAGCCTCACTACTGTTATAGGCTCACTACTGTATATAGCCTCACTACTATTATAGTCTCACTACTGTTATAGCCTCACTACTGTATATAGTCTCACTACTGTATATAGTCTCACTACTGTATATAGTCTCACTACTGTATATAACCTCACTACTGTTATAACCTCACTACTGTTATAACCTCACTACTGTTATAGCCTCACTACTGTTATAGCCTCACTACTGTATATAGCCTCACTACTGTTATAGCCTCACTACTGTATGCCCTCACTACTGTATATAGCCTCACTACTGTTATAGCCTCACTACTGTTATAGCCTCACTACTGTTATAGCCTCACTACTGTATATAGCCTCACTACTGTTATAGCCTCACTACTGTTATAGCCTCACTACTGTTATAGCCTCACCTCACTACTGTATATAGCCTCACTACTGCCTCACTACTGTATATAGCCTCACTACTGTTATAGCCTCACTACTGTTATAGCCTCACTACTACTGTATATAGCCTCACTACTGTTATAACCTCACTACTGTTATAGCCTCACTACTGTTATAGCCTCACTACTGTATATAGCCTCACTACTGTTATAACCTCACTACTGTTATAGTCTCACTACTGTATATAGCCTCACTACTGTTATAACCTCACTACTGTTATAGTCTCACCACTGTATATAGCCTCACTACTGTTATAGCCTCACTACTGTATATTGTCTCACTACTGTATATAGCCTCACTACTGTTATAACCTCACTACTGTTATAGTCTCACTACTGTATATAGCCTCACTACTGTTATAACCTCACTACTGGTATAGTCTCACTACTGTTATAGCCTCACTACTGTTATAGGCTCACTACTGTATATAGCCTCACTACTATTATAGTCTCACTACTGTTATAGTCTCACCACTGTATATAGCATCACTACTGTTATAGCCTCACTACTGTATATAGTCTCACTACTGTATATAGCCTCACTACTGTTATAACCTCACTACTGTTATAACCTCACTACTGTTATAGCCTCACTACTGTTATAGCCTCACTACTGTATATAGCCTCACTACTGTTATAGCCTCACTACTGTATATAGTCTCACTACTGTTATAGCCTCACTACTGTTATAGCCTCACTACTGTTATAGTCTCACTACTGTTATAGCCTCACTACTGTTATAGCCTCACTACTGTATATAGCCTCACTACTGTTATAGCCTCACTACTGTACTGTTATAGCCTCACTACTGTATATAGCCTCACTACTGTTATAGCCTCACTACTGTTATAGCCTCACTACTATAACCTCACTATATAGCCTCACCTGTTATAGCCTCACTACTGTTATAGCCTCACTCTGTTATACTCACTACTGTTATAGCCTCACCTCACTACTGTTATAGCCTCACTACTGTTATAGCCTCACTACTGTTATAGCCTCACTACTGTATATAGCCTCACTACTGTTATAGCCTCACTACTGTTATACTCACTACTGTATATAGTCTCACTACTGTATATAGCCTCACTACTGTTATAGCCTCACTACTGGTATAGTCTCACTACTGTTATAGCCTCACTACTGTATATAGCCTCACTACTGTTATAGCCTCACTACTGTTATAGCCTCACTACACTACTGTACTGTTATAGCCTCACTACTGTATATAGCCTCACTACTGTATATGTACTGTTATAACCTCACTACTGTTATAGCCTCACTACTGTTATAGCCTCACTACTGTATATAGCCTCACTACTGTTATAGCCTCCTACACTCACTACTGTTATAGCCTCACTACTGTTATACTGTTATAGTCTCACTACCTCACTACTGTTATAGCCTCACTACTGTTATAGCCTACTGTTATAGCCTCATACTGTATATAGCCTCACTACTGTTATAGCCTCACTACTGTTATAACCTCACTACTGTTATAGCCTCACTACTGTATATAGCCTCACTACTGTTATAACCTCACTACTGTTATAGTCTCACTACTGTATATAGCCTCACTACTGTTATAGCCTCACTACTGTTATAGTCTCACTACTGTATATAGTCTCACTACTGTTATAGCCTCACTACTGTATATGTCTCACTACTGTTATAGCCTCACTACTGTTATAACCTCACTACTGGTATAGTCTCACTACTGTTATAGCCTCACTACTGTTATAGGCTCACTACTGTATATAGCCTCACTACTGTATATAGTCTCACTACTGTTATAGTCTCACCACTGTATATAGCATCACTACTGTTATAGCCTCACTACTGTATATAGTCTCACTACTGTATATAACCTCACTACTGTTATAACCTCACTACTGTTATAACCTCACTACTGTTATAGCCTCACTACTGTTATAGCCTCACTACTGTTATAGCCTCACTACTGTTATAGCCTCACTACTGTATATAGTCTCACTACTGTTATAGCCTCACTACTGTTATACCTCACTACTGTTATAGTCTCACTACTGTTATAGCCTCACTACTGTTATAGCCTCACTACTGTATATAGCCTCACTACTGTTATAGCCTCACTACTGTATATAGCCTCACTACTGTTATAGCCTCACTACTGTATATAGTCTCACTACTGTATATAGCCTCACTACTGTTATAGCCTCACTACTGTTATAGCCTATAACCTCACTACTGTTATAGCCTCACTACTGTATATAGCCTCACTACTGTTATAGCCTCACTACTGTATATAACCTCACTACACATTATACTGTATATAGCCTCACTACTGTATATACTCACTACTGTTATAGCCTCACTACTGTTATAACCTCACTACCTCACACTGTTATAGCCTCACTACTGTTATAGCCTCACTACTGTTATAGCCTCACTACTGTTATAGTCTCACTACTGTTATAGTCTCACCACTGTATATAGCATCACTACTGTTATAGCCTCACTACTGTATATAGTCTCACTACTGTATATAGCCTCACTACTGTTATAACCTCACTACTGTTATAGCCTCACTACTGTTATAGCCTCACTACTGTATATAGCCTCACTACTGTTATAGCCTCACTACTGTATATAGTCTCACTACTGTTATACTACTACTGTTATAGTCTCACTACTGTATAGCCTATAACCTCACTACTGTTATAGCCTCACTACTGTTATAGTTATAGCCTCACTACTGCCTCACTACTGTTATAGCCTCACTACTGTTATAGCCTCACTACTGTTATAGCCTCACTACTGTTATAGCCTCACTATGTTACCTCACTACTGTTATAGCCTCACTACTGTATATAGCCTCACTACTGTATATAGCCTCACTACTGTTATAGCCTCACTACTGTATATAACCTCACTACTGTTATAGCCTCACTACTGTATATAGCCTCACTACTGTTATAGCCTCACTACTGTATATAGCCTCACTACTATATAGCCTCACTACTGTTATAGCCTCACTACTACTGTTATAGCCTCATACTGTTATGCCTCACTACTGTTATAACCTCACTACTGTTATAGCCTCACTACTGTTATAGCCTCACTACTGTATATAGCCTCACTACTGTTATAACCTCACTACTGTTATAGTCTCACTACTGTATATAGCCTCACTACTGTTATAACCTCACTACTGTTATAGTCTCACTACTGTATATAGCCTCACTACTGTTATAGCCTCACTACTGTATATTGTCTCACTACTGTATATAGCCTCACTACTGTTATAACCTCACTACTGTTATAGTCTCACTACTATATAGCCTCACTACTGTTATAAGCCTCACTACTGTATAGTCTCACTACTGTTATAGCCTCACTACTGTTATAGGCTCACTACTGTATATAGCCTCACTACTATTATAGTCTCACGACTGTTATAGTCTCACCACTGTATATAGCATCACTACTGTTATAGCCTCACTACTGTATATAGTCTCACTACTGTATATAGCCTCACTACTGTTATAACCTCTGTTATAACTACTGTTATAGCCTCACTACTGTTATAGCCTCACTACTGTATATAGCCTCACTACTGTTATAGCCTCACTACTGTATATAGTCTCACTACTGTTATAGCCTCACTACTGTTATAGTTTCACTACTGTTATAGTCTCACTACTGTTATAGCCTCGCTACTGTTATAGCCTCACTACTGTATATAGCCTCACTACTGTTATAGCCTCACTACTGTTATAGCCTCACTACTGTATATAAGCCTCACTACTGTTATAGCCTCACTACTGTATATAGCACTCAGCCTCACTACTGTTATAGCCTCACTACTGTTATAGCCTCACTACTGTATATAACCTCACTACTGTTATAGCCTCACTACTGTATATAGTCTCACTACTGTATATAGCCTCACTACTGTTATAGCCTCACTACTGTATATAGCCTCACTACTGTTATAGCCTCACTACTGTATATAACCTCACTACTGTTATAGCCTCACTACTGTATATAGCCTCACTACTGTATATAGCCTCACCACTGTTATAGCCTCACTACTGTATATAACCTCACTACTGTTATAGCCTCACTACTGTATATAGTCTCACTACTGTATATAGCCTCACTACTGTTATAGCCTCACTACTGTATATAACCTCACTACTGTTATAGCCTCACTACTGTATATAGCCTCACTACTGTTATAGCCTCACTACTGTATATAGCTATTATAGCACTACTGTATATAGTCTCACTACTGTTATAGCCTCACTACTGTATATAACCTCACTACTGTTATAGCCTCACTACTGTTATAGCCTCACTACTGTTATAGCCTCACTACTGTTATAGCCTCACTACTGTTATATCTCACTTCTGTTATAGTCTACTGTTATAGTCTCACCACTGTATATAGCATCACTACTGTTATAGCCTCACTACTGTATATATAGCCTCTCACTACTGTATATAGCCTCACTACTGTTATAACCTCACTACTGTTATTCACTACTGTTATAGCCTCACTACTGTTATAGCCTCACTACTGTATATAGCCTCACTACTGTTATAGCCTCACTACTGTTATAGCCTCACTACTACTGTATATAACTCACTACTAGCCTCACTGTATACTATATAGCCTCACTACTGTTATAGCCTCACTACTGTTATAGCCTCACTACTGTTATAGCCTCTACTGTATATAGCCTCACTACTGTTATAACCTCACTACTGTTATAGCCTCACTACTGTTATAGCCTCACTACTGTATATAGCCTCACTACTGTTATAGCCTCACTACTGTTATAGTCTCACTACTGTATATAGCCTCACTACTGTTATAACCTCACTACTGTTATAGTCTCACCACTGTATATAGCCTCACTACTGTTATAGCCTCACTACTGTATATAGTCTCACTACTGTATATAGCCTCACTACTGTTATAACCTCACTACTGTTATAGTCTCACTACTGTATATAGCCTCACTACTGTTATAACCTCACTACTGTATATCTCACTACTGTTATACTACTGTTATAGCCTCACTACTGTTATAGCCTCACTACTATTATAGTCTCACTACTGTTATATCACCACTGTATATAGCTCACTACTGTTATAGCCTCACTACTGTATATAGTCTCACTACTGTATATATACTGTTATAACCTCACTACTGTTATAACCTCACTACTGTTATAGCCTCACTCTGTTATACTACTGTATATAGCCTCACTACTGTTATGCCTCACTTATAGCCTCACTACTGTTATAGCCTCACTACTGTTATAGCCTCACTACTGTATATAGCCTCACTACTGTTATAACCTCACTACTGTTATAGCCTCACTACTGTTATAGCCTCACTACTGTATATAGCCTCACTACTGTTATAGCCTCACTACTGTTATAGCCTCACTAGTCTCACTACTGTATATAGCCTCACTACTGTTATAGCCTCACTTATAGCCTCACTACTGTTATAGCCTCACTACTGCCTCACTACTGTATATAGCCTCACTACTGTATATAGCCTCACTACTGTTATAGCCTCACTACTGTTATAGCCTCTATACTGTATATAGCCTCACTACTGTTATAACCTCACTACTGTTATAGCCTCACTACTGTTATAGCCTCACTACTGTATATAGCCTCACTACTGTTATAACCTCACTACTGTTATAGTCTCACTACTGTATATAGCCTCACTACTATTATAGTCTCACTACTGTTATAGTCTCACCACTGTATATAGCCTCACTACTGTTATAGCCTCACTACTGTATATTGTCTCACTACTGTATATAGCCTCACTACTGTTATAACCTCACTACTGTTATAGTCTCACTACTGTATATAGCCTCACTACTGTTATAACCTCACTACTGGTATAGTCTCACTACTGTTATAGCCTCACTACTGTTATAGGCTCACTACTGTATATAGCCTCACTACTATTATAGTCTCACTACTGTTATAGCCTCACTACTGCATCACTACTGTTATAGCCTCACTACTGTATATAGTCTCACTACTGTATATAGCCTCACTACTGTTATAACCTCACTACTGTTATAACCTCACTACTGTTTTAGTCTCACCACTATATATAGCCTCACTACTGTTATAGCCTCACTACTGTATATAGCCTCACTACTGTTATAGCCTCACTACTGTTATAGCCTCACTACTGTTATAGCCTCACTACTGTTATAGCCTCACTACTGTTATAGCCTCACTACTGTTATAGCCTCACTACTGTTATAGCCTCACTACTGTATATAACCTCACTACTGTTATAGCCTCTCTACTGTATATAGTCTCACTACTGTATATAGCCTCACTACTGTTATAGCCTCACTACTGTATATAACCTCACTACTGTTATAGCCTCCTACTACTGTATATAGTCTCACTACTGTATATAGCCTCACTACTGTTATAGCCTCACTACTGTATATAGCCTCACTACTGTTATAGCCTCACTACTGTATATACCTCACCTATTATCACTACTGTATATAGTCTCACTACTGTATATAGCCTCACCACTGTTATAGCCTCACTACTGTATATAACCTCACTACTGTTATAGCCTCTCTACTGTATATACTCTCACTACTGTATATAGCCTCACTACTGTTATAGCCTCACTACTGTATATAACCTCACTACTGTTATAGCCTCACTACTGTATATAGCCTCACTACTGTTATAGCCTCACTACTGTATATAACCTCACTACTATTATAGCATCTCTACTGTATATAGTCTCACTACTGTTATAGCCTCACTACTGTATATAACCTCACTACTGTTATAGCCTCACTACTGTATATAGCCTCACTACTGTTATAGCCTCACTACTGTTATAGCCTCACTACTGTATATAGCCTCACTACTGTTATAGTCTCACTACTGTTATAGTCTCACCTACTGTATATAGCCTCACTACTGTTATAGCCTCACTACTGTATATAGCCTCACTACTGTTATAGCCTCACTACTGTTATAACCTCACTACTGTTATAGCCTCACTACTGTTATAGCCTCACTAGCCTCACTACTTATAGCCTCACTACTGTTATAGCCTCACTACTGTTATAGCCTCACTACTGTTATAACCTCACTACTGTTATAGCCTCACACTACTGTATATAGCCTGTTATCTCACTACTGTATATAGCCTCACTACTGTTATAGCCTCACTATATAGCCTCACTACTGTTATAGCCTCACTACTGTTATAGCCTCACTACTGTTATAGCCTCACTCTGTATATAGCCTCACTACTGTATATAGCCTCACTACTGTTATAACCTCACTACTGTTATAGTCTCACCACTGTATATAGCCTCACTACTGTTATAGCCTCACTACTGTATATTGTCTCACTACTGTATATAGCCTCACTACTGTTATAACCTCACTACTGTTATAGTCTCACTACTGTATATAGCCTCACTACTGTTATAACCTCACTACTGGTATAGTCTCACTACTGTTATAGCCTCACTACTGTTATAGGCTCACTACTGTATATAGCCTCACTACTATTATAGTCTCACTACTGTTATAGTCTCACCACTGTATATAGCATCACTACTGTTATAGCCTCACTACTGTATATAGTCTCACTACTGTATATAGCCTCACTACTGTTATAACCTCACTACTGTTATAACCTCACTACTGTTATAGCCTCACTACTGTTATAGCCTCACTACTGTATATAGCCTCACTACTGTTATAGCCTCACTACTGCCTCACTACTGTATATAACCTCACTACTGTTATAGCCTCACTACTGTATATAGCCTCGCTACTGTTATAGCCTCACTACTGTTATAGCCTCACTACTGTATATAATCTCACTACTGTTATAGCCTCACTACTGTATATAGCCTCACTACTGTTATAGCCTCACTACTGCCTCACTACTGTATATAGCCTCACTACTGTATATAGCCTCACTACTGTTATAGCCTCACTACTGTTATAGCCTCACTACTGTATATAGCCTCACTACTGTTATAACCTCACTACTGTTATAGCCTCACTACTGTTATAGCCTCACTACTGTATATAGCCTCACTACTGTTATAACCTCACTACTGTTATAGTCTCACTACTGTATATAGCCTCACTACTGTTATAACCTCACTACTGTTATAGTCTCACCACTGTATATAGCCTCACTACTGTTATAGCCTCACTACTGTATATAGTCTCACTACTGTATATAGCCTCACTACTGTTATAACCTCACTACTGTTATAGTCTCACTACTGTATATAGCCTCACTACTGTTATAACCTCACTACTGGTATAGTCTCACTACTGTTATAGCCTCACTACTGTTATAGGCTCACTACTGTATATAGCCTCACTACTATTATAGTCTCACTACTGTTATAGTCTCACCACTGTATATAGCATCACTACTGTTATAGCCTCACTACTGTATATAGTCTCACTACTGTATATACTGCCTCACTACTGTTATAACCTCACTACTGTTATAGCCTCACTACTGTTATAGCCTCACTACTGTTATAGCCTCTACTGTTATAGCCTCACTACTGTTATATCACTACTGTATATAGTCTCACTACTGTATATAGCCTCACTACTGTTATAGTCACTACTGTTATAGTCTCCTCACTACTGTATATAGCCTCACTACTGTTATAGCCTCACTACTGTTATAGCCTCACTACTGTATATAACCTCACTACTGTTATAGCCTCTCTACTGTATATAGTCTCACTACTGTATATAGCCTCACTACTGTTATAGCCTCACTACTGTATATAACCTCACTACTGTTATAGCCTCACTACTGTATATAGCCTCACTACTGTTATAGCCTCACTACTGTATATAACCTCACTACTATTATAGCATCTCTACTGTATATAGTCTCACTACTGTATATAGCCTCACTACTGTTATAGCCTCACTACTGTTATAACCTCACTACTGTTATAGTCTCACTACTGTATATAGCCTCACTACTGTTATAACCTCACTACTGGTATAGTCTCACTACTGTTATAGCCTCACTACTGTTATAGGCTCACTACTGTATATAGCCTCACTACTGTTATAGCCTCACGACTGTTATAGTCTCACCACTGTATATAGCATCACTACTGTTATAGCCTCACTACTGTATATAGTCTCACTACTGTATATAGCCTCACTACTGTTATAACCTCACTACTGTTATAGCCTCACTACTGTATATAGCCTCACTAATGTTATAGCCTCACTACTGTATATAGTCTCACTACTGTTATAGCCTCACTACTGTTATAGTTTCACTACTGTTATAGTCTCACTACTGTTATAGCCTCACTACTGTTATAGCCTCACTACTGTTATAGCCTCTATACTGTATATAGCCTCACTACTGTTATAACCTCACTACTGTTATAGCCTCACTACTGTTATAGCCTCACTACTGTATATAGCCTCACTACTGTTATAACCTCACTACTGTTATAGTCTCACTACTGTATATAGCCTCACTACTGTTATAACCTCACTACTGTTATAGTCTCACCACTGTATATAGCCTCACTACTGTTATAGCCTCACTACTGTATATTGTCTCACTACTGTATATAGCCTCACTACTGTTATAACCTCACTACTGGTATAGTCTCACTACTGTTATAGCCTCACTACTGTTATAGGCTCACTACTGTATATAGCCTCACTACTATTATAGTCTCACTACTGTTATAGTCTCACCACTGTATATAGCATCACTACTGTTATAGCCTCACTACTGTATATAGTCTCACTACTGTATATAGCTCACTACTGTTATAACCTCTACTGTTATAACCTCACTACTGTTATAGCCTCACTACTGTTATAGCCTCACTACTGTATATAGCCTCACTACTGTTATAGCCTCACTACTGTATATAGTCTCACTACTGTTATAGCTCTACTACTGTTATATAGTTTCACTACTACTTATAGTCTCACTACTGTTATAGCCTCGCTACTGTTATAGCCTCACTACTGTATATAGCCTCACTACTGTTATAGCCTCACTACTGTATATAACCTCACTACTGTTATAGCCTCTCTACTGTATATAGTCTCACTACTGTATATAGCCTCACTACTGTTATAGCCTCACTACTGTATATAACCTCACTACTGTTATAGCCTCACTACTGTATATAGCCTCACTACTGTTATAGCCTCACTACTGTATATAACCTCACTACTATTATAGCATCTCTACTGTATATAGTCTCACTACTGTATATAGTCTCACTACTGTATATAGCCTCACTACTGTTATAACCTCACTACTGGTATAGTCTCACTACTGTTATAGCCTCACTACTGTTATAGGCTCACTACTGTATATAGCCTCACTACTATTATAGTCTCACGACTGTTATAGTCTCACCACTGTATATAGCATCACTACTGTTATAGCCTCACTACTGTATATAGTCTCACTACTGTATATAGCCTCACTACTGTTATAACCTCACTACTGTTATAGCCTCACTACTGTTATAGCCTCACTACTGTATATAGCCTCACTAATGTTATAGCCTCACTACTGTATATAGTCTCACTACTGTTATAGCCTCACTACTGTTATAGTTTCACTACTGTTATAGTCTCACTACTGTTATAGCCTCGCTACTGTTATAGCCTCACTACTGTATATAGCCTCACTACTGTTATAGCCTCACTACTGTATATAACCTCACTACTGTTATAGCCTCTCTACTGTATATAGTCTCACTACTGTATATAGCCTCACTACTGTTATAGCCTCACTACTGTATATAACCTCACTACTGTTATAGCCTCTCTACTGTATATAGTCTCACTACTGTATATAGCCTCACTACTGTTATAGCCTCACTACTGTATATAACCTCACTACTGTTATAGCCTCACTACTGTATATAGCCTCACTACTGTTATAGCCTCACTACTGTATATAACCTCACTACTATTATAGCATCTCTACTGTATATAGTCTCACTACTGTATATAGCCTCACCACTGTTATAGCCTCACTACTGTATATAAGCCTCACTACACTACTGTTATAGCCTCTCTACTGTATATAGTCTCACTACTGTATATAGCCTCACCACTGTTATAGCCTCACTACTGTATATAACCTCACTACTGTTATAGCCTCACTACTGTATATAGCCTCACTACTGTTATAGCCTCACTACTGTATATAACCTCACTACTATTATAGCATCTCTACTGTATATAGTCTCACTACTGTTATAGCCTCACTACTGTATATAACCTCACTACTGTTATAGCCTCACTACTGTATATAGCCTCGCTACTGTTATAGCCTCACTACTGTTACAGCCTCACTACTGTATATAATCTCACTTCTGTTATAGTCTCACGACTGTTATAGTCTCACCACTGTATATAGCATCACTACTGTTATAGCCTCACTACTGTATATAGTCTCACTACTGTATATAGCCTCACTACTGTTATAACCTCACTACTGTTATAACCTCACTACTGTTATAGCCTCACTACTGTTATAGCCTCACTACTGTATATAGCCTCACTACTGTATATAATCTCACTACTGTTATAGCCTCACTACTGTATATAGCCTCACTACTGTTATAGCCTCACTACTGTTATAGCCTCACTACTGTTATAGCCTCTATACTGTATATAGCCTCACTACTGTTATAGTCTCACCACTGTATATAGCATCACTACTGTTATAGCCTCACTACTGTATATAGTCTCACTACTGTATATAGCCTCACTACTGTTATAACCTCACTACTGTTATAGCCTCACTACTGTTATAGCCTCACTACTGTATATAGCCTCACTAATGTTATAGCCTCACTACTGTATATAGTCTCACTACTGTTATAGCCTCACTACTGTTATAGTTTCACTACTGTTATAGTCTCACTACTGTTATAGCCTCGCTACTGTTATAGCCTCACTACTGTATATAGCCTCACTACTGTTATAGCCTCACTACTGTTATAGCCTCACTACTGTATATAACCTCACTACTGTTATAGCCTCTCTACTGTATATAGTCTCACTACTGTATATAGCCTCACTACTGTTATAGCCTCACTACTGTATATAACCTCACTACTGTTATAGCCTCTCTACTGTATATAGTCTCACTACTGTATATAGCCTCACTACTGTTATAGCCTCACTACTGTATATAGCCTCACTACTGTTATAGCCTCACTACTGTATATAACCTCACTACTATTATAGCATCTCTACTGTATATAGTCTCACTACTGTATATAGCCTCACCACTGTTATAGCCTCACTACTGTATATAACCTCACTACTGTTATAGCCTCTCTACTGTATATAGTCTCACTACTGTATATAGCCTCACCACTGTTATAGCCTCACTACTGTATATAACCTCACTACTGTTATAGCCTCACTACTGTATATAGCCTCACTACTGTTATAGCCTCACTACTGTATATAACCTCACTACTATTATAGCATCTCTACTGTATATAGTCTCACTACTGTTATAGCCTCACTACTGTATATAACCTCACTACTGTTATAGCCTCACTACTGTATATAGCCTCGCTACTGTTATAGCCTCACTACTGTTACAGCCTCACTACTGTATATAATCTCACTTCTGTTATAGTCTCACGACTGTTATAGTCTCACCACTGTATATAGCATCACTACTGTTATAGCCTCACTACTGTATATAGTCTCACTACTGTATATAGCCTCACTACTGTTATAACCTCACTACTGTTATAACCTCACTACTGTTATAGCCTCACTACTGTTATAGCCTCACTACTGTATATAGCCTCACTACTGTTATAGCCTCACTACTGCCTCACTACTGTATATAACCTCACTACTGTTATAGCCTCACTACTGTATATAGCCTCACTACTGTATATAATCTCACTACTGTTATAGCCTCACTACTGTATATAGCCTCACTACTGTTATAGCCTCACTACTGTTATAGCCTCACTACTGTTATAGCCTCTATACTGTATATAGCCTCACTACTGTTATAACCTCACTACTGTTATAGCCTCACTACTGTTATAGCCTCACTACTGTATATAGCCTCACTACTGTTATAACCTCACTACTGTTATAGTCTCACTACTGTATATAGCCTCACTACTGTTATAACCTCACTACTGTTATAGTCTCACCACTGTATATAGCCTCACTACTGTTATAGCCTCACTACTGTATATTGTCTCACTACTGTATATAGCCTCACTACTGTTATAACCTCACTACTGTTATAGTCTCACTACTGTATATAGCCTCACTACTGTTATAACCTCACTACTGGTATAGTCTCACTACTGTTATAGCCTCACTACTGTTATAGGCTCACTACTGTATATAGCCTCACTACTATTATAGTCTCACTACTGTTATAGTCTCACCACTGTATATAGCATCACTACTGTTATAGCCTCACTACTGTATATAGTCTCACTACTGTATATAGCCTCACTACTGTTATAACCTCACTACTGTTATAACCTCACTACCTCACTACTGTTATAGCCTCACTACTGTTATAGCCTCACTACTGTATATAGCCTCACTACTGTTATAGCCTCACTACTGCCTCACTACTGTATATAACCTCACTACTGTTATAGCCTCACTACTGTATATAGCCTCACTACTGTTATAGCCTCACTACTGTTATAGCCTCACTACTGTATATAACCTCACTACTGTTATAGCCTCACTACTGTATATAGCCTCACTACTGTATATAGCCTCACTACTGTATATAGCCTCACTACTGTTATAGCCTCACTACTGTTATAGCCTCTATACTGTATATAGCCTCACTACTGTTATAACCTCACTACTGTTATAGCCTCACTACTGTTATAGCCTCACTACTGTATATAGCCTCACTACTGTTATAACCTCACTACTGTTATAGTCTCACTACTGTATATAGCCTCACTACTGTTATAACCTCACTACTGTTATAGTCTCACCACTGTATATAGCCTCACTACTGTTATAGCCTCACTACTGTATATTGTCTCACTACTGTATATAGCCTCACTACTGTTATAACCTCACTACTGTTATAGTCTCACTACTGTATATAGCCTCACTACTGTTATAACCTCACTACTGGTATAGTCTCACTACTGTTATAGCCTCACTACTGTTATAGGCTCACTACTGTATATAGCCTCACTACTATTATAGTCTCACTACTGTTATAGTCTCACCACTGTATATAGCATCACTACTGTTATAGCCTCACTACTGTATATAGTCTCACTACTGTATATAGCCTCACTACTGTTATAACCTCACTACTGTTATAACCTCACTACTGTTATAGCCTCACTACTGTTATAGCCTCACTACTGTATATAGCCTCACTACTGTTATAGCCTCACTACTGTATATAGTCTCACTACTGTTATAGCCTCACTACTGTTATAGTTTCACTACTGTTATAGTCTCACTACTGTTATAGCCTCGCTACTGTTATAGCCTCACTACTGTATATAGCCTCACTACTGTTATAGCCTCACTACTGTATATAACCTCACTACTGTTATAGCCTCTCTACTGTATATAGTCTCACTACTGTATATAGCCTCACTACTGTTATAGCCTCACTACTGTATATAACCTCACTACTGTTATAGCCTCACTACTGTATATAGCCTCACTACTGTTATAGCCTCACTACTGTATATAACCTCACTACTATTATAGCATCTCTACTGTATATAGTCTCACTACTGTATATAGCCTCACCACTGTTATAGCCTCACTACTGTATATAACCTCACTACTGTTATAGCCTCTCTACTGTATATAGTCTCACTACTGTATATAGCCTCACCACTGTTATAGCCTCACTACTGTATATAACCTCACTACTGTTATAGCCTCACTACTGTATATAGCCTCACTACTGTATATAACCTCACTACTATTATAGCATCTCTACTGTATATAGTCTCACTACTGTTATAGCCTCACTACTGTATATAACCTCACTACTGTTATAGCCTCACTACTGTATATAGCCTCGCTACTGTTATAGCCTCACTACTGTTACAGCCTCACTACTGTATATAATCTCACTTCTGTTATAGCCTCACTACTGTATATAGCCTCACTACTGTTATAGCCTCACTACTGCCTCACTACTGTATATAGCCTCACTACTGTATATAGCCTCACTACTGTTATAGCCTCACTACTGTTATAGCCTCACTACTGTTATAGCCTCTATACTGTATATAGCCTCACTACTGTTATAACCTCACTACTGTTATAGCCTCACTACTGTTATAGCCTCACTACTGTATATAGCCTCACTACTGTTATAACCTCACTACTGTTATAGTCTCACTACTGTATATAGCCTCACTACTGTTATAACCTCACTACTGTTATAGTCTCACCACTGTATATAGCCTCACTACTGTTATAGCCTCACTACTGTATATTGTCTCACTACTGTATATAGCCTCACTACTGTTATAACCTCACTACTGTTATAGTCTCACTACTGTATATAGCCTCACTACTGTTATAACCTCACTACTGGTATAGTCTCACTACTGTTATAGCCTCACTACTGTTATAGGCTCACTACTGTATATAGCCTCACTACTATTATAGTCTCACTACTGTTATAGTCTCACCACTGTATATAGCATCACTACTGTTATAGCCTCACTACTGTATATAGTCTCACTACTGTATATAGCCTCACTACTGTTATAACCTCACTACTGTTATAACCTCACTACTGTTATAGCCTCACTACTGTATATAGCCTCACTACTGTATATAGCCTCACTACTGTTATAACCTCACTACTGTTATAGCCTCACTACTGTTATAGCCTCACTACTATATATAGTCTCACTACTGTATATAGCCTCACTACTGTTATAACCTCACTACTGTTATTTTTCACTTTCAATTTCTTTACTTATCTATTGTTCACTTCACACCTTTTTTTGCACTGTTGGTTAGAGCCTGTAAGTAAGCATTTCACTGTAAGGTCTACTACACCTGTTGAATTCGGCGCACATGAAAAATAAACTTTGATTAGATTTGTTTGGATTTGCATCTGAATGTGATCTTGAAGTTGTAATCGCAGGTTAAACAGCACAGGCACTAACTTAACATGGCTCATAGACTTACCAACGTTAACGAACGTCTGCGGCAGTGGCAGCCGCTGGAGTTGTATAGCCTATGATACAAACATTTTATTGACGCACTTTGTTACCTCTTTTTGAATAGTGTCTTTATTCGGTCATGCTCTTGTATGTTTCAAGTAGAGGGTGCTGGAATACCATCAGGGGAAAATAAGTCTCAGTCTGAACTGAATAGCGTAGGGCCTTGTCAGTCAGTCGCTCATTCTGTTCTTTTTCAAAGGCAGGGGCCAAAATGTACTGTAAACGTACACTTTAATTATAGCTTTTTGTATGGACGCTTTCGACATTGCACGCTTACATGTAGCAGAATTTCAAGGTAAATTGTCTATTAGAAACTCAAACACAGTTGTTGGTTCTTTAAAACCTTCCTCTTTACTTCTTTGCCTGACCGAGTCATATGCTCTGCTGCGCTATTGTATCGTACAACTGATCCAATTTATTATTTAAGTTATTTGTTGTAACCAACATTAGTTACATTTTAGGATAGATAAACGACTGGAGTCGTGCCATGTTATGTCTTGCGCTGGCTTCTTCAAACACCTGATTTGGCCGTTGCAAATGGTACTGGACCTGTGTGTGTGTGTGTGTGTGTGTGTGTGTGCGTGCGTGCGTGCGTGCGTGTGTGTGTGCGTGTGTGAGCTTTCCTGTCTGATCAGTAAATGATCACTAGCTTGTTGGGTATTAGGAAAGTATCAGGCTCTCACTGAAGGGACATGAACACTGCTCTCCTACTCTTCAGTTGCATGGTATACAAGCATACATCAATCTTTGATTTCTACCGGCTGAGCTTGTACCGTTCTGTAGATGTGCAGGGATTCTATTTCTGTTGTAACACAGTATTGCTAAATACCTTTTACCTCTTCAGTGTAAAATGTGTATTATTACTATGGTGGCAAGCGTTTTTAAGGTCTTTCTATTTTCTAAGTGTAGAATAACGTGAAACACACAGCTCACATGTGTGGACCATGGGTTATAGGTTGGTGTCTACACATTGCATACTGTACATTACACATTCAGAACCATAGAAATAGAAAGAAATCATTCTATTTCTACACTCAAAGCCCCATGGGTCAAGTGAAGGGTTTGTGAAGTACAGTGCAAAATATTCCGTCTCAGAGAGAGAGTGTTCTAAAGAAGTTGCTGGTCAAGTAGAAGTCAAAACAGGGTTGGGTGGATTACAATGGTTCTATTCCAGATGACAAAGGTGGCTTTAAAATCTTCTCACTGCGTTCTGCACTGTACATCACGGCCTTGATTATTCCCCAAAGTTATCATTCCCCATTCACTCTTCTCTTACTCTTCACTTTAAACTTTAACAATAAGGATTATAGGGTGGAGTGAATTAAGACACCATTTTTCTCTTATTGTGAACGACACGTGTTTGACCCATTTCAAACTTTTTATGACAGCGATTTAACAGAGGAGGCTTTCAATTATTGTGAGCTGCTATGCACTTTCTGTACGAAAGTGTTCTCCCGTTGATGCCCTGAATTTCCAGAGGACACCTACAAACATTTTCATTTCATTGCATTTCCTCCATTGTTGTTGTTGGAAGCCCACAGTTTGATGGTATTTACATCTTACAGATTGTGGCTCTTAAGGAATTACTGGGCCGATTTAAAACGGAAATATGAGTTCAATTGAGTGTATATAAACCCCTTTCTTATGTGCCTGCTTGTCATGGCATGTGTTCATTTCCCTCGTGATCCTGAAAAGCAGAGGCTTCGTGTTCATGTTGTACATGAAGTCTACGTGTGTTTGTCTATTATCAGCGAGTTGTGAAAGAGACTTATTGAGACACTACATTTAATTAGACTGCAAGCTGACTTATTTATTAACGACCACTATATAAAAGCTATTTAGATCAGGCGTTTTCTTTCCTGATAAATTTCAACCTTGAAAGACGTTTTAGGGATAAATTATAATTGTTAATATAGCACATTTATTGTCAGCTGTTTTCCTATAAATGTACAACCGTTACTACACTGGAAATGATTACAAACCTTTTAATAGAGCTGCCTCCCTTTGATATTAGTAAACGATTATGATGTATCCCTTCAGACCTGTGTTTTATGGTCAGTGTCTGCCTGTATCCTATTCATCCGTGTCTGTCCGAGACGTCATTGAAGTCAAATGAATCATTTGCTTCCTTTATGCTCCTTTTCCCTCACACAGGCCTAAAGCATGACTGGTCCATTTCAATGTGATGCTTTTGTGAGGACACCCCCCAGTCTCTATGGCAGCCCAGATGAGGTTCAGTGGCTTTAGGACATGTGTGTCTGGAGAAATGGCCAGGTGTGGACTGGCTTTGTTGAGGGGATGAGGGAGGAGACCTGCTGTACTCACTGGGCTAATTTATTCATACTTGTATCTCCACCAGAGCAGACACTCAATGTAACACTGACATCAAGGCTCATACGGAACTTAACGATGAAATTGGAGAATTCAATTTGTAATTTATTTGTTTATTTGTTTAATTTTTTTAAACAATTTGGGGGGGGGGGTTGTCCTTGAGCAAACAATACACATTTCTATACAACATCCAAAAAGAAGAAGAACCCTGTGCTTCTCTTACAGAAACACAGCCTTGTTGTTCTACCAAGAACCTCCTTTAGGCAGCCCCCTTCAAATGGGTAAAGAAGTTATATGACACTCTCAGGGCCAGCCCGGAGGCTAGAGGTAAGGCATGCAGCACAATAACTATCTCTGTAGTCTTACCCTGAAGAATTATGGTTCTACTACTTCTGTGGGACAAAATACTGTAAAATCGCATAGCATAATAATGCCATTGTACATTCCATTCCTACCATGTTGAATGGGTTTGTAATATGCTGAATCTATTCTTTGTCGTTTGGTTTGTACATACACACATTCAACATGGCATGAATTGAATTCAATCTAAATTGAATTATGCTCAATGTTGATGAAATTGGGATTTCTATACCCTCGGCACACTGAGGGAATTATTCTTGTCCTCGCATCTACCTATTTCCTGTGTTTGTGTTTGATTGTATTTAGAGATGTTACTTTATTGACTTCTCCCTCCACCTTTCTTGGTCTGACCTTCTATTATAAGTTGCTTAGAGACTGCCAGGAGAAAAGAAGGTGCTCCATCCAACCTTTTGTGTCCCCTTGTTGTATTTCTAAGGTCTCTCTTTTGTCCACCTCCCTTTACACATACATTGGGACCTAGTCAGTGTTTCCTTCCTGCATTATATTTAATAATCCCATACACTCTTGTCTGTCAGCGTTACCCTCCCCTGATTTTCTAAGGTTCACATTGTTTGGCACCTCACCTCTCCTCCCTCATTCCCAGAAAATGAGCCAATGGCCTTGGGGACTGAGGAGTACATCGTTTTCTCCATCCATGGTGAACATTCTCCTCCCAGCTACAGGGATTTTTTTTTTCTCCACCAATTGACAATTGAACATGACAGAAGTCCATTGAGTGCCTAGTCTGTGTACAAACAGCCGAGGGATTTGATTGTTTTCTATTTGCACCTGTCTGTGTTTCTATGTGAATAAGAGGAATATGTAACATGCTGATCTTTCTCCTCTTTAACGAGCCAATTTATGAAATGTCTCCTAGGACCTGTGTGGATCTTTTCATCACTAAGCATGCCCTCCCTCCCCGGGTCCTTGTGTCACCTCAAGGCGCTAGCATTATATGAGCATTCAATTAAGTCTTTGGTGATGGTGGAAAAATGTAGCGCTGCAAAAGAAAATAGGAAAAGAGTCCCTTTCTTTCCACCTGGACACTGAAAGAGGCTGAATGATTCTTAATTAGCAGATATGAGAGTATGTTTAATTAAGGAGATGCTGGGGCAACGATACTGAGACGCTGGCTAATAACAACAAACTCCCGTATTTAAAAAGGAGCAAAGCTAAAATGTGAACAATGTGTTTCAATCGCTGTATTTTGGCCTGCATAATGACATGTTTTATAGCGCCAGGATGAATGACCTGTGTGACTTCTAATATATGAATACTTCAGACTGCCCCCAGAGCAACTGTAATATATTCTTCAACAAGTCCTATCTGCCTTTCCCCAGGCAACTGGAATGTATGGGCCCATCTCTCTTTATCTTTTTATCTGAGGTAACCATCCTGCTAATCAAGGACAGTTTGGGCCACTGTCAATGGAATGTTGACGGTCCTTGATCATCTAAAAACAAGCTGTATGTAATTATAGTGTATTAAGGGTTGTTCTCATTATTTGATGTAAATATTTGCAATGATATTGCACCAGAATCCCAGTAACCTATATTCCGGGCCACAGCAAATGAACTTGGTATGTTTTAATAGGGTTCTATTGGGGGGAAATGAGTCTTTCATTTTCAATTACATGTCTGGAAAAGCACAATCCTGCAAGCACTACAGAGTAAGCAGTCATCAAAAAGTAATTTTTCGCTCATGAGGACAGGCTACTCATTTGTTCCCAAAAGGTCAGCACATCCCTCGTTCTTATTTCACAATCTCCATGTGCCCCTTCAAGCCCTTTTCTGACCTCGACCTCCAAATAACCGTCCACCCACCAACACCCCCCTCCTCAAAACACATACACTGTGTCCCCCTTCAGTCTGTTTCTTCATGCTCTTTGTCAGCTGTCCTAATAGGGTTACAGGGCTGTTTCTAACTTGGTAACTGTCCAGGACGGCTGAGAGGAGGCCACATGACCGTTGATTCATGGGGCTGCCCCATAGAGCTGTCACTTTTAAGGCAGGTGTCGAGAAATTGGCAGACCGCCTGCACAAAGAAAAAGACTGACCTCATCCTGAAATACTGCAAGATGATGGCCCTGCTGGTCACAGGACCCAAGGTACTGGCATAAAAGGGATTTTCTAAATATTGAAACGAAACCCGATCAAGTCCAAGGAGGAATCACATCAAGAGTTACGACTTGTCATTGTGACATATAGGGGGGATAGTTTGTTGCCACATTTCTCTCTGATTTCCAGTCGCTTTAGCACTTAAAGGTGATGGATGATAAGCCCTGGTGGTTTGGTGATTCCTTTTCCATAAGTATGGATGTGGCTTATTTATTTACTAAGTACTGTATGAAATGAAGTGGTAACATGAGGATTCTCCAGTTGGTTACATAAACTGACATGCCTGATAATTATAGAAGTAGCAGCATAGATCCAATCACTCTTTAAAGAACTGAAATACTTCGTCAATTTCCCCTGTCATCCCTGAATTAAAACACACTACTTAAATTCCTTGTTTACAAGCTGTGTCCACCACAGGAGTCAGGAATGTGTATAATTTCAGAACATCATCCTGCAAATGCAGCACTGTTTAATACTCAAGGCATAACTACTGCTAACATTTCTTAGAGGGGAGCCATACCGGACCATTATTCTTAAGCATTTCCCACAGTAAAACACAGATTTGACAATCATTACCATTTTGCTAACCCATTCCTCCAACCCATCATTTAAGGGAATCTTAAGCCACCCGTCCACCCTTCAGGACCCATATGGGGAGTGTTAAGTGGAACAGGGAGATTTGCCCCCCTACAGGGGGAGAGAGACCACACACAAGCAGCTACTGTACTGATAGAGTAAAATTCTAATTGTGAGAGTGGACTGCTAGGCTGATCTGATCCCCGTAACCCCGTAGGTCCTGCTGAAGGCTGGGAGGCATGGTGGTTTAAGCTTAAGATTCTCAAAATTCCCCAGAACATAGCAGCGATGCTTTAGAGAGTTTCTGCAGCTTGTTATGAGAGATGCCTGGGATGCTTCCTGTAGTGTATATTTTCATTTCGTCTGAATGCCTGGCACACTCTCATCGTAAACAGAGACCTAGGTAGACATAGATGACATGCTTGGTTTGCACTTAATGTGATGAAAGAAACCATACATTAACATATCTAATTTACATAGCTGGGAGACGAGCTTATGAATGATGGATATTTCTCCTTAGTCTTAGAGTATAGCCTAATGCAAACAGAATGTCAGAATATTCTCAACATTAGGTCAGTGCAATATTTCTCTAACTGTTAGTATATTAAAATATGCATTTAATCTGAAATGTACATACAAAAGTATTATACATAGATCAAATTTTCCATAATATATGAGTTCATGGTGAAAGTTAAACCTTGATTATTTAAATCCTTGGACAGTGTCCTCACTATTCATATGAAATTCATAATTCAAGTAAAGAATTAATTATCAAATGAATTGAGCAAACATTTCAATGGACATGCAGGCCTACTAAAAGTAGGCAATAACATGTACAGTTTGATGAATGAGACCGTTACACTACATAATTACCCTTCACATTCAAATGTATAATAGTTTCATATTTGAACAAAGTTGACTTATTTTTGCTCCGTGTAGATTGTGGGCTTAGATGGTGCCATGCTGTACAAGGGGAGTAGCTGTTATGCATATGTTGTTGTGAACCCAAGTTGTGTATTCCATTCTCCCCATGTCTTTCTTGCACCTCGTTTCCAAGTATGGTCACTATGAGGGAGCTGTCACTGGGGGCCTTTGTGGGAAATGAATGACCGACAGAGAAGGGCAAGAAAGACGCGCCAGCTGCTTCTGTCACCACCCAGACCAGGGCGGCTGTGAAAAGGGCCCACTGTGCAACGCTCCGGTGCAACGTCCCTTACACTTGCTTTTTTGTTCATCTGATTTCCCTGTCAGCAGCTGTCTTTCATATTTTCCCATTTTTTCCCCTGGCTGTGTTCATTATCATCCCTGTCTGTCCCACGCAGGCCTGGGGTTTGATCTGAACCCAGTTCGGGTCAGGGCTGGAAAACAGAGTGTTATAATATAATACAGTATGTTCCATGTTTTACTTACTGTATATCCTTGTATCTTCACATAACAGTGAACAAATGTATATGGCTCTTCAGTCCTTCAGCTCTCTAGAGGGATCAGTCAGAAGTGGGCTTGCCTCATCAGTCCACGATGGCCCCTATAAATAAGTCACAAGTGTGACCGAACTGATGGAGCCCAGCCCACATTCCAGTACATGGATTACCAGTGGCCTTCTTCAATTCTATGGGCATTAAGACACCCATTTATAAATCTGTTGTCAGACCATACAGTCCCATATCATATGAACACCTACAGAATCATAACAAAGGTCAAACAACTACTCTAATTCTGAAAACGTTTTTTTGGGGATCAGTTGAATAATCTTTTATTTTTTACCATGCAAGTAAGCTCATACCAATTTGTTATTAAATGAACCACTTTTGTAGGATTTGCAGCATTATTTGAAAACCTGCCTATTTCCCAGACCCATCATCATAATAATATTGTGTCCGAGGACTTTCCCTTAAACTGGTAAATAATAGTTTTATAAATGGGTTTCAACTTAAGTTAGATTCCACTTAAAGGCCCAGTACAGTCAAAAACATGATTTCCTGTGTTTTATATATACATTCCACACTATGAGAGATTGGAATAATACCGTGAAATTGTGAAAAATATGATAATGCCCTTTTAATGTAAAAGCTGTCTGAAAAGACTGCCTGAAATTTGAGCCTGTTTTGGTGGGAGGGGGTTTTGGCCTTCCATGTTGACATCACCATGCTATAAATGACTTAATATACCAACAGCAATAACAGCTCGTTTTCAGTTTTCCCCTCCCCACTCAAACCACGCCCAGACAGCCCTAGCAAAATGTTTGCTTGAGAAATTGCTCTTTTTCTGTTTCTTTTTGACCATTTGAATTCAAAACAATCACAGTAGGATACTTAATTGTAACCCAGAAATGATTTGATATTGAAATAAAAACAGCTGCATTGGACCTTTTAATAATAAGTGCTTTTTAAAAGTTATCCCTGAATGCTAACCTAGGGACACATTGAAGAGAGAGCGATTCTCTTCTCCTTCCATCTAGGTATGCTGTCTTCTGCTCCTAATGGCCCAGGATAAAAGAGGTGTTGAAATGAGGGCCACAATGGAGGGTTCAGAGTGCAAGGACAAGCCTGCCCATTTGGTACGCACAACCAATCAAATCAGTCCTGTTGTATTGTGTTTAATTGTTAGTATTTCCTCTCTGAAGCCACAGAGGAAAGATCTTTCCATCTATCCTTGTCCATGCAGATATTTTCCTCACAAAATGATGAATATTTGCTGGTACAGGTGTAGGATGCTAATTTGAACTATATTGTCACAAAAGAATCCTGCAGCAACAGGATTTGAACATTTAGTCCACAATGTTGCTTGATTGGTGGTTAGCTATTAGCTGGCCGAAGGTACCCTGTAAAAAAAATCATGTTGTTTTTCCAATGGCAGCCAGAGACCTATGAAAAAAGGATCAATTCAAAATAAATGTACTGTTAAACCACACGTAACTGGCTGCCAGTAAGTTGCTGTAAAAACAACAGGATTTTTTATTACAGTGTAGGCTAAATGAAAAGTGCAATACTGTTAATATAACCATGTTTAGTGCAACAAAATAGTGATCGAATTAAGATCCTACAACTGTAGCTGTATTGTGCTTATGAAGGCATGAACGGCAGCCAAAATTCCTAATGATTTTGCAATGAAATCTGTCATAGGAAAGGCAAAGCATGTAACGATTGACACACAGATAACTGTATCCACTCTGAGACACTGACACAAGCAGTCATGATGTAATCAGTCAGTGATGTGGGGTCCACTGGTATACCGTGCCATTTGGGCCAAGTCATATCTGATTGGCCATGGCTGTGTTTCAGAGTCCAGAGAGGCCAGAGGGCCATAGCCAGACGCCTACAGAGTACCCAATGTTATCCAATTGACTCAGCAAACCACTACAAAGAGCTCCCCGACCACAAGTACTACACACAGAAACACCCTGCTGCATCCTGCACGCACCCACATTCACTACACCGTGCTACCCCTCACACCCACACTAACTACACCCCGCTACCCCTCACACCCACACTAACTACACCCCGCTACTCCTCACACCTACACTCACTACACCCCGCTACTCCTCACACCCACACTCACTACACCCCGCTACCCCTCACACCCACACTCACTACACCCCGCTACCCCTCACACCCACACTCACTACACCCTGCTACCCCACACCCACACTCACTACACCCCGCTACCCCACACCCACACTCACTACACCCCGCTACCCCTCACCCACACTCACTACACCCCGCTACCCCACACCCACACTCACTACACCCAGCTACCCCACACCCACACTCACTACACCCCGCTACTCCTCACACCCACACTCACTACACCCCGCTACCCCTCACACCCACACTCACTACACCCCGCTACCCCTCACCCACACTCACTACCCCTCGCACCCACACCCACTACACCCCGCTATCCCTCACACCCTCACACCCACACCCAGCTACCCCTCACACCCACACTCACTACACCCCGCTACCCCTCACACCCACACTCACAACACCCCACTAACCCTCACACTCACTACACCCCGCTACCCCTCACACCCACACTCACTACACCCCGCTACCCCTCACACCCACACTCACTACACCCCGCTACCCCTCACACCCACACTCACTACACCCCGCTACCCCTCACTACACTCCGCTACCCCTCACACCCTCACACCCACTACTCCCTGCTACCCCTCACATGCACACTCACTACACCCCACTACCCCTCACACCCACACTCACTACACCCCGCTACCCCTCACACCCACACTCACTACACCCAGCTACCCCTCACACCCACACTCACTACACCCCGCTACCCCTCACACCCACTACACCCCGCTACCCCATACACCCACACTCACTACACCCAGCCACCCCTCACACCCACACTCACTACACCCCGCTACCCCTCAACCTCACACTCACTACACCCCGCTACCCCTCACACCCACACTCACTACACCTTGCTACCCCACACACCCACACTCACTACAACCCGCTACCCCCACACCCACACTCACTACACCCCGCTACCCCTCACACCCTCACTCACTACACCCCGCTACCCCTCAGATTCACTACACCCCGCTATCCCTCACACCCACACTCACTACACCCAGCTACCCCTCACACCCACACTCACTACACTCCGCTACCCCTCACGCTCACAACACCCCTCTACCCCTCACACCCACACTCACTACTCCCCGATACCCCAAACTCAAACACTCACTACCCCCCCCTACCCCACACACCCATATACACACACGCACACCCTCCACCTCACACTCCCTCTGCCCCTCACATCCCCAGCCCGGTGCCTCCAGCTGTCTCTTGAATCACAGGACTCAGTACTGATGGATGGCACATGACCATGACACTCGGCCCCAGCACTCCTCCATCCCAGCCACGTCTTTGTTAGAGGTGAGTGTGTGTTGTTACAACCAGGCCGTCCTAATTTTAACTGCTAATGGGCTCGCCCCTCTCTGTATTCAGGTCCCTGCCAGAAATAGGAGGTGCAGTGACTGCCAGGGTTATGACAAGGGGCAGGGCCCGGAGCCAAAACACATTTGAGGCAAGGGGAATTTCTTGCCCTTGTGAAAATGTGGCTCTAATATCTTTCTCCTCGATTTCTTCCAGACTACTCCCCAAATGCCCCCTGGTCACCCGCACACCACCTCTTTCAACCTCATCCTCACCCTGGGTTATAAATGTACCTCACCCATAAAACTGGCAGGAAAATATACAACTTCAATATGCAACAGGAGCCGGGTGATGTGATGTGATATGTGGTTGTTGTTAGGCGAGTTTCTGTGGAAGGGGCAATTTTACACATTTGCCACGCCCCTCCCCTCCCTTCCCCGCCACTAGGCTGAACCCTCGCCAACTTGGCATGGCACCACTTGGATGGCCAGGAAATATTTTTATCCTATTTACCTTTCGAGTGGCAAACAAGTTCAAGTGGCGAACTTGCAGAGGGGGCTTCCGTGAGCCATCAGACACACACACACACACACACACACACTGTACAGAGGGTTAAAGGAATATTTCACTCAAAATACAAAATTACATATTGGTTTCCTTACCCTGTTTTGTATCCCAGAGACATATATATATTTTTCAAATGCTTTAGCAATTGTGGCACAAATTCAATGCAAGTCATGGTACCTATATTAGCAATTTGTCATGCATCATGTCTTCCTAAATTATCTCAAATTGATTGTGTGGCTCAACAAAGTTGGATTTTTTTGTTTGTAATTTGGGTGAACTATCCCTTTAATAGTAATACGCCCTTTAGCTTTACCTTATGAAACAGTTATGGAACAAATTGTATTCTCTAAAATTGAGAATCAGTCGTATCATATGAATCTCGGATAAAATTATTTCTCTATTGCATTTTTCAATCAGTGTCTACGGTGGCGTATTGTCATCATGCCTCACATAAGAGACCCATTTTAACACTAAACCAGTAAGTAAATAGTCCCTGTATTGTCAAGGTTTTCTGCTAGATAGGCATGGACAGGGTCCTTTCAGAACCAAACATCACTGCCCAGAACAGTTATTCAAATATTAATTGAAATGGCTGGCCTTGCTTTCCCTGGTTTGATAATCATTTCTATTGAATTCTAAATGGAGTTTTTGGAAGTTTGAATAACACTGAAAGTACCTTTTGGCTTCAAGAAATGAAGTACAGGGGTTTTCTTGTTTGGACATTTTTACATAATGACCAATGTGAAATTATAGTTTCTCTATGATTAGTTGATTGTAAAAATGTAGTTGAAAATAATAATTAGCAATCTAGGGCTCGATTCAATCAGATAGAGCATTAAACCGCGTTGGCTGACATTCACATAGCAGATGTTTTGGCAGTGTTGGAGGTGTGACTGAGGTATGAGCTGAAAAATCGGTGAGCGGCTCCTGTTGTGTGTCACAAACCACTCCCCTTCTCATTATCCCTACTGCATTCAAAATGGTGATGGAAAGTGTAGGTCCTGTCAATGATAGAAATAGACTGATGACTCTCAAATGTAAAACCATTAACCTACACAAAATATAGACCATCATAGCCAGCTGGTCCTTATTTCTGCTGTCGAAAAGCATAAATGAGGAAACATTTTCAGAATTGCCTACTTCTAACGCGGTTACATGGGATTTGTAGGATTATTAAAGCAAGTGGTCCAATGGAATAATGTCCGCGATAAGGTAATGCAAGGAGCCGCTTGTGGATTTGACAGCTCGAACTCAGTTCCACCTCAGACACCACACCACCAAAACAAATGCAATGCTAAAGCAGATCTGATTTAATCGAGTCCCTGGTGAAAGTCTAATGAAAGGCTGATCATGAAATAACAATTATTATTTGATAAATATGTATTAATTTGGACTTTCTATTTACAGTTCCTTTAACAAAACATAGTTGTTGTTTCTTTCTTACATGCAACCCACTGGGCACACATTGGTTGAATCAACATTGTTTCCATACCATTTCCTCTCATAGCTTGCATTGGCTTGGCTCAGTCACCCCTGGTAGTTTTTCAATAAATTCTATTAGACTCATGTCAGGCGTGTCCAAAGGAATGAATGGGCTGGATGAATGGAGTCAGTGTGAATGTAAGCTCCACAGCTGATGCTCCCTGCTCCCGCCATTAAAGAGTGTTTGGATATCCACATTTCCTCCCAAGGCCGAACCACGACTTCATCGCAGTAATACTAGCAACAGGTGTCTCTGCCACGAGAAGGGGCTGCTGGGGCTCTACTGTGCGTATCACACTTATCTTATGCCATGTCGTGCTACATAGTCACAGCCCTGCCAAATCAATCAGACACACTGCAGGCCCACTGCTTCCTAATTGTCATAATATTGCCGGCCCTGATGTAGCAGGCCTCATGTTAAGAAGATGAAGTGCTGTAATTAGAAATGGCAGTGGGGTTTCTTTTCTTCTTGATCATTACATTTTAAATGATCATTAGCTCAAGCAAAAGAGCCATGGTATACCACCTAGGATTTGACCTATGACCCCTGAACCTTGTGTAATTTTTGAAGCACCCCCATAATGAGCACAGGACCTATTTTCCTTCTGGTTTTAGTGACCTCCTGGAGGAATCTGTGCCTGTTCTATGCTCATGCGCTGCTGGGCCTTGTGTGGCTGTGTGGCTGGGGACAGGTGTCACAATATCCCTCCTGAAACAGACACTCTCTGTTTCACATTTCACACTGGAACTCCCACCTCTAAAACAGTTGCTGTAGTCACATGGTGTGCAGGGGTTCACACCGAACAGAAGACCACAAACTCAATGATGATCAATGACCCTTCCTCATAGACAACATGGAAGTCATGTCATGACAGCGGTTTGTTACCAATGACCTTCCTCTTCATTCGGTTTAAGGAGTCAGTTGTCAAATATGAAAACAGCTATATTAGCAGTTTGAGGAGGCGTTAACATGTTTATTGATTTGTAAGTATGCAAATGTTTTTGTAGAGCTCCTGAAATAGCTAGGTAGTGACAGTAATACTTTTAAAATTCATAATGAATGTTTAATTGCTGGGACTAAAACATTGGACACACTGGACATTAGGTTAACACTGTAAACACCTGAAAAAGCCTGTCCTACCAATATATTCAGTCATCATTTTGCAGAATGCCTCCTACCCCCTCATTCAGCCACTACGTTAAGCACTACGTTTGCGTTCCTCCATCACTTCAGGCTTGCTCTGGTAATGCCTTTGTGTGCCACCCCTTTCAGCCCCTCACCCACACCCCTCCTGGCAGTAGCCTTGGCAGTACCCAGGCAGATTACCTATAGCCTAAATGGAAGGCCAAGGATCCCTCTCCATCAGGGGACCAAATAATGATTTTAGACTCGAGTCTTGGTCTAGGCAGCTCCCGTGTTGAACACAACAAGAAATAAAAGCAGTCTGTGAAGTGCACTCCACCTCCCCTCCTTTCCACTCCTTCTCTACCACCATTAGATGTGTTGAATGTGCTGTTGTCTTGGCGAGTTAGCTCCTATTAGCCTGGTGTTTACACTCACCTTCCGTTTCTTGTCTAAAAAAAAACTATTTGTGTTGAAATACAAACCATGTCGAGTTACACTAAATAAAACCACCTCATTGTTTCTGAGCTGTTACATCCGAAATGGAGAGTTATTGCAAATGGTAATGTTATCTGACTGACAGGTGTGGTTGCGCTGAGCTCTGAGTGAGTATAATGTGCAGGAAAGGAGATACATTTATCATGGTCGAAGACTTTTATGTTCCCCTTTCACCTAAATGTTCCCTTTACAATATGCCTGTCTGTCTTTACTGACCATTTCACTACCTCCAGTGAATTCTCAAGTCAATTATTTAGCTCACTAAAAATCACATTATTAAGTGGGTGGTTTCAAGCCCTGAATTCTGACTGGCTCTATCAGACCATATACCACGGGTATGACAAAACATTTATTTTTACTGCTCTAATTACGTTGGTAACTAGTTTATAATAGCAATAAGGCACCTCAGGGGTCTGTGGTCGGCCTTTGTCATTATACTACGGCTAAGGGATGTATCCAGGCACTCTGTGTTGCGTCGTGCATTATTGCTTAATTATAGGCCCTCTCACAAAATCCAGCGAGGACATTTGAATGTAATAAAATTGGTGAACTGTTAAAGATTTGAAATATTGATGAAGATGATGACGACTATGATACGAACAAAGATGATGAGTGTATGAATAAGTTAAATAAGTGCTGGAATAATCAGCCCTTCTAAAAATGCAGAGTACTTTGTTTGTAGACCTGAGACAATGCTAACAATGTAATACATTCTGCAATCAAACTTGTTTCATGATGTAATCCCAAAAAATGTGTGGATATGTGCGCAACAAAAGTTCAACATTCACCTTTTGCTACTATTTCGGACAAGTCTATGCATACCATTTTATGCATTGGATAAATCTGAACTTATGCACCACACAGAACGCACTGCTGCAAGGCAAACACAGAATTCCATTGGAAATGAATGTATTTCTGGTTTACCAAAATGCAATGACGCTGCGGGTCTGAACGAAGTGTAAAGTCAGCATGTGTTGCATGCATTCATTCCACTGCTGTGACCAGAGTGATACCTCCAACCATGCAGTGATGCTGGGAGCCAGATTTCATCTGAAATCAGAGCTGAGCTGTTAATTGTGTGTTAAAGAGGGCTGATGTGTAAGGGGCCTGGTTCTCCCTGTCACAGCACAGGGCTGAGTTTCCCCCATGGTCATATTTCTGCCACAGCCAACAAGGATAATTGGGTGCAAAGACGCTCTCTTATCCAACTAGCCATCAAAGGGCTAGAATCATCTTTACCTTGTATTTCCTTTATGGGATTTGTCCAGCATCAGACAATTTTGTAGGAATTTTTAAATAGGTTTGTGTCTCTTCAATTGTTGAAAAGGTTAAATAAATCATTAGGGTGGGGAAAACATTTGTCCACGCCCACAATGACCATGAAAGCAGAGAGAGTATTTGCATATGAATTGTCATTACCTCTCTCACAATAGACTAGAGCAGCATTTCTATAATGTTAGCGCCTTCAATCCAGTGCCATTATTGTTTGTTGTGAAATGATCTAAATGTGTGACCTCCTCCATCTCTCTGGCCAGAGCTGGTTGAAGGAACCTGAATCCACCAAGTGTTTACAGAGGACAGGAATACCAAACATTCCAGACAGATTCCTAATAAAATCAAGGATGTGCCTGGCAATAACTGTCATTGGAAATGGATAGAATTCATTTGTACTTTAAGATAGAAAAAAATGTCGACCTCCCAATATTTGATGAGAAACAGGTGGTTGTTGATTCTTATCATTCAAACTATGTAATGCACTCCGACCCCGACACAAATTGTGACCAAACTGTTTGACCTCTGGCCTTGGAATCTGGCAGGCCACCTAGGGATTGTGGCACAGTGTGGGGTTTGAGTCCTGCATTCCTCTCCTTAATGTATTTAATCTGTTTACATAATTAATTAACACTACAAAACATCATTATGTTACATTCCTTATATTGACATTTCAGAGTCTTATTGTACTCGGGGGTGGAATTTGGGTGAATCAATTTACTGTCCCAATTGACTACAGTATACTGATGTTGTATAGGATGCATGTCCTGATATACACTGAGGGATTATCTTTAAAGTCTCCATTAGCAAAGGACATAAAATAGTGTTATTAATAGACCTATACGGCATACCACAGACCCATGAAGCTTGATGCTTCAAGGTTTCCTATTCAGGGCCCATCAAACTGTAAAAGTATTCGAAAATGTACTTTTTCAAAAGGTTTAGGTTTCGAAATGATTGACATCAAGTGCATGTTATTTACCAAAATTTGGACAATGTACTTGGACTACAAATTAAACATAACATGTATGAAATGAACATATTGGTCTATAATAAAGATTATACACAGGTAACATGCAGGTGCATATCAAAGGAATGAATTACAGGTAACAGTTGATATCAGGATGACATTAGACTACAGTCAACATTTTGGGTGTACTAAGATCTCCAGTAAGTGACCTATCTGGCAGGGCTCCATTGTTCTTAATTTAGCATCACGCAGCTCATGGCGGTAATGAAAGGTTTATTGCAGACTTTGGATAAAATACACCTGGTTGTGAAGTGCTTTTGTTCCCTCATTGGTCGGATGCAGGCTCGTCCAGAGACACGTCAAAACGGCTGGCTGTGTAATGTCTTTACTTTTGCCGCCACGCGTTCCTGTCGCACTGACGGTGCGTAAAGACCGAAGGCAGGACGCGCAGCGCAATTGGGATAGAAACGCCGCTCTCCAACGTTCCAAGTTACTTTAACCTCTCCCCGTCTACAATCTCCAATGAAGATTTTGCTTATTCCGTCAAATTACTATCCGTGAGAATTCGCTTTTTTAGCCATGAGCTGCTTGGATGTTATGTATCAAGTGTATGGTCCACCACCTCAGCCTTATTTTGCCGCAGCGTATAGCCCATATCATCACCAGGTACGTTATTGATGTGTTGTTTAAACTACTGGCAGATTTGGTTCAGGGAAAGTTTTGTCAGACTTTGATGAAAAACTTGAATTGCGCATTATTATAAATCATTTGATTTATCCAGGCCTGCTGTATTTTGGCATTGTCCACTCTCAAAATGATTCTCCATGACAGCCTTCAGTCGATTGTGGAAACAATAGTCCTCCTTACCTACAGTTACACCTATTTAAGAGGAACTTATTAGCCTTACTTTTGATTGATGTTTCCTTAATAAATAATGATAGCCATTCCTCCTTGCATTGTTATTCAGATGCCTACCTAATTTGCGTGATAATATTTTTAGTTGATAACATATATATTTTTGTTTTGTTTTAGTTGCTTAGGCTATCGCTCTCCCTCGGTCTTGTCCTGCAAAATCGAATCACTCAGGCTATTGCATACTTTTCCGTTTAGGCTACTGAATTTGATTGCGTCTTCTATTGCTATTTCAATTAGGATATTTTGCAATCTGTAGGTTATGGGTTAGATAGGCTTATTCAAATATGTAGATTGAAAAGGCCAAGGCCTTTATTAACCAATCAATACAAAATACTTATGGGTCATTAATAAAGTATAGGCTTAGGCTATGTTTGCAACTTTTATTAATCGTTCGTCAAGTACAATTATTATTATTTTATTGTTTTAATCTGTAGGCTGTAATTTATGACTTTTTACATTCATAATAATTATTTTGTCTGGACGTGTCCACTTTTCTACATAAAATGTAATTCGTGCTCTGGTAACGATTTCGTTGGCGCACATCCTGTGATACATATCTGTAAATTAAATGAATGCTGCTTGTGCATGCACAAGAACCTGTAAGGCGTTTGGGATATTCGGTTTCCAGACGTGCATTGGTGCTAAGGCCCTCTTAAAGCTGTGCCACTTTCTTAAAACCCCTCACAGTCAATATACAAATTCAGATCTTTGTTTGCACAGAGAGCTGGTTTTCAAATGTCAAATAGTGCGAACGTCTTCTTTAAATGTTGTATGCAGAGAGAAAAGGGAATACTGGGATTCACTTCGACACGCTCCAAAGCTCACATATGGTGGTGCTACTCTGTTTATTATCTCTCCTGATTGCCTAAGTCACTTTTACCCCTACCTACATGTACATATTACCTCAATTACCTCATCTACCGGTGACATACTCATTGTATATAGTCCCGTTATTGTTGTTTTATTGTGTTACTATTTCCTTTAAAAAAATACATCTAACTGTTCTTACTTTTTAACTCTGCAATGTTGGGAAAGGGCTCGTAAGTAAGCATTTCGCTCTGAAGTCTAAACGTGTTGCATGTGACAAATACAATTTGATGGTTCATAATTAAGAAATTAACATGCTCACGGGTTTAAATTGAATAGCTTTGAACTTGAATCCAACCACTGCCTCCTCTTTGAGTAGGCCTATGAATGAGGAGAGGATACTAAACGTATTAAGTACCTGCCATTTTGAATATAGCCTAAAAAGCGCACCGATGCCACAATATAACGCGATTGCACAACTGTTGGACAATCCCTGAGCTGAAATATGTTGATGTGCCCTTGAGCAGGGTACTTAACCCTAATTTCTCCAGGGTAGCCTTTGGTAATGCCTGGCCGTGACCCACCAAATGATTATGTGCAGGTGAAATTCAAATTGATAATTGGTAACTGCCTTGATAGGAATTCGTATCAAATGCGTGTCAAGGTTATTCAATTCTGACGTTTTTTAACGGATGTTTCAGAAATTGGCATTTTATTCCAAAATGCAAGAAGCGCAAGAGAGCATCAGCGGGGGCAGCTCGTTCTCAAATCTCCCTGGGCCGACGATAAAGGAGGAAGACTGCGCGCGAGAGAAGGATCACCCTCCGGAGGCCGAGTACCTGAACTCGCGATGCGTGCTTTTCACCTACTTCCACGGGGACATCAGCTCGGTGGTGGACGAGCACTTCAGCCGGGCCCTCAGCCAGCCAACCAGCTACGTCCACGGGTCGGCTAGCAACAAGTCTGCACGAGGTAGGTCTACATCCACCTCATGGAGAGGATCACCGAACCACTCCAAACACCTGTCCACGCGGTTTCATTTCATCACAATGACTTGTATGTATGTCTTGCATGCAAGTGAGTTTTTATATATATTTTTTAATATTATTGTGTTCACATCTTACTCAAATACACTTAATTTTAAACTGGATTTTTTTGGAACAAATCAACGAATCCTCTATTTTGCTCCCATAGTTTCAGTTTTAGTCTGCAGTCATTCACTCTCATTTGTGTTGGATCAAAATCGCAACGGAATCGCAAAGTAAAACAACATTGATGGGAAGGCAGTTGAAAATAATAACACGCTGTTCTGTGTAATGTAAGGGCTCAGACTTACTCACTATATTGTAGGGGAATTTGGGTTTGGTAAGCTATAATTTGTTCTGTTGCATTTTACTCTCTTAATGAATTAATATAAAATGTAATTATATGACCAATATTATGTAGCCAACCATTCTCCAATTTTGATCAACCTTCAGGAATAACTGACAACCACAATATTTATCCATGCATCTTTTTCTCATAATGTTTTCCTTTATTTCATCCTTTCAAATGAATTGATAATTGAATGATCCTGGTTGCTTTTTTTGTTGCCATATTCTCGGAACTGGCTTATCGATCCTCACCCACAGATCCATTCATTGTCTTTACCACTTAATTGATCTGTGATTGAGCATTTCAATGTGTCTGTGGATTCCCAGATGGATTATTCCCGATGAGCCAGAGGAGTTTCCCCCCATCCTTCTGGAACAGTGCGTACCAGCCCTCGTCCCTGAGCAGTGCCTTAGGATCCTCCTACTCAGACATACCCTTCCCTGGGGACCCCTACTCCTCTGCCTCTCTACACAGCCACCTCCACCAGGCCACCCCAGAGCCCTGGCACCACTCACACCACCACCACCATTCTTACTCACTCGGTGGGGCCATCGGCACCCAGGGCTCCCCCTACCCTCGACCCAGCATGCACGAAGTCTACGGCACGCACTTTGACCCCCGCTACAGTTCTCTGCTGGTGCCCTCTGTCCGGCCGCACCGGCTCCCTCCATCCACTGTCCCCGGACCCAGTGCCTCACCGTGTGACATTGGGAAGAGCGAATCAGCCAGCTCGGCCTGGACTGGGGCGTTCACAGGGGCAGGGGCAGACATCAGCCAGAGCATCGGCCTCAATGTGGATGCAGGTAACAACAACAGCGATAACAACAACAGCACACAACATGCAGTGTTAACTCTTCATAAAGGACTAGCTGTTCCAAGTGCACTTCAGAATAGCCTGCATAATTTCATTTTCCTCAAACATTCATGACTACTATTGAACGCTCTACAATGAATTGAATGCAAAAGTTCAGAAACGGTGTGACGCCTTACACGGGGGTTATGCTTCCATTCATAACATTATGCAGGGTTTTGTTCTCCCCGGGGGGAAACAGTTGTCTTGTCAAGGCCACTCTCCAACACTAAGAAAGACCAACGTATTTATGGGTTTAACAGGTCGAGTTCTCTGTCTCTTCTTTCTCCTGGGAGGCAATATGCTTTTACACTTTTCTGCTTTAAGGGCTTCCGGCTTCTACATATAAGCCATTTGGTCTCCCTCTTCCTAATCCTTCTCTTGCCCTCCCTTTTCTTTTCTCTCTTTTTTTCTCTCTTTCCTCTCAGGTCTGCAGGTCCAGGATAAGAGCAAGGACTTGTACTGGTTTTAAAGCTCTGCTGCCCTCCCAGGCCCGAGCTGGCCTCTGTGTTTCTCTGCACTGTATGATATTGACAGACATTTTCTGTAACAGATTCTAATCTCACTTGCAGCTCGACGCTACACCTTCAGTGGCGGAAACATCCTCAGCTGAAATGACTCGGATACTCTCTGCTGGAAATGCAGTGGACAAAGGGGAGAATCTAAAACTCTCTCCTACTAAAGAGAAAGGAGGGGAGAAACCATGCAGGACTTGCTGGACAGCTTGCCAGAAATGCTCTGTGGTGTGACTGACAAAATGTTATCTGGCCAAGACTGAACACTTTCCTCCAAAGAGGACACTTGTTGAAAAAGAAAAAAAGAGTGAAACTGGAAAGTAAAATTTTTTGATTTGACGAGAGCATACTCGAAGACTGGAAAAACACTATTTGCTATTGTTTTTTTTATATATATATATATGAAAGGAGAGGAGCAAGAGAAAGGAGCATTCTCTAACATGACTGAAGTGAGCAGCGGCTATTTGAAGCCATTTGACTCTGTCTTGCTCCCCAGCAGCTGTCAACGACAACTGTTTCAGTACTCAACGGACACACACAATTGTAGTGTCACTGCACAGTGTTTGACCAGGGGCCCTGGACTTCATAAATTGAGCATTTTGTCAAATCTGGACCTCGACCCACAGGGAACAACTGGTTTGACTGGTGATTTTGAGGTGCGGGGTGGACAGGAGGTAGCAGAAGTGGACACGCACAACTGTGCTATATATGTCTGTGTGCCATATCTGGGCAGTGCTACAGTATATGTGATCTTTATGTACTTATTCCCCATTGTTTTTCAATCATCCCAGGTATAAAGCAAAGTCAAAATCAAACAGTCATTATCCATGGTATATTGTATTGTGAACATATTAATATATTGACCTTTTAAAGTATTTTTTCTTGATACAGTTGTAATGTAACGTCAATGTGTTGTATGCCTCAGCCTGTAATTATAAAGCAATGGGACAATGTGATTAAAACTCAACTTTAGAGATAAAATGCGTAGTCTATAGAATACACAATTTCATAGACAGTTAATTTGAAAACTATCCTGTTTGATGTGAGTTCTGGTTAGTTTCGTCAATGATATGTGTACAAAATAGATATCGTTCAGCCATCTGCAAGCACAACTTAAAGGAAAATGCCACCCCCAAACTGTTGGTATTTTTTTCATTAGTCCATTGTTGACAAATGTTTTACTTGTCAGCAATCAAGTTCTCAAGATATGTAACCTTCAAAATACAGAAATCATCCCCTATGGTGTAACTTGCATCATGTGATGCTGTGTTTTGCATCATATGACAACAATGGACTAATGAAACAAATACCAAAAGATAGTTTTGGGGTGGACTTTTCCTTTAGGTGTTCAATTTTTAACTTCCACTAATGCATTGTCAGTGTACTGGGGTTTGCATTAACCTTGAATCATTCTCTTGTAGATACTGAATGCTGATGCTTCAACTTGTCAATGTAAAGACATATTTCTAAAGAGCATTCAATACCGAACACCAGCAAAAAGTCTATGAAGTATTTGTACAGAATAGTATTTGACCTTGTCTGGAAGAATAGTATTCAAGAACATTCAACTAAGATGTTCTTGAGAAGAGCTACTTTATTAAGGAAAAATGGACTGTGATTGTGATATGTGGTTGTCCCACCTAGCTATCTTAAGATGAATGTTCCAACTGTGCGTCACTAAATGACTCAAATGTTCAAATGTAAGAGGCCAGGGGATATTTCTTTCACTATATTCAACACCGTCTCTATTTTCTCCAAGGACATACTTTTCTCCTCGAAGACATACAAAAGGCTACATACAAACAGGCCACAATTAACACAGAACTTAATGATCGGAGGGAGAAAAGGCAATGGAACGGTCATAAGAATCAGGGGACTGAAAAGGACATCGGGGAAAGAAAAGACCATTCAAACAAAAATAATGTGTGAGGCTGCTGTCATTGTGTTCCCTTTCTTGGTTGTGTTTCAGTTTAGCACTGGACAGCTGTAGATTCATATCAGCTTCTGGCAAAAGTGATGAATGACAAGAGAGAGGTGGAGGGTCTCTCACTCCCCGGAGAACCTCTAACAAAGGAATATTCTCAGAGACATTTTTGTTTTTAGCAGTTAATGGGGATGATGTGCAATTGGCAGGTAAAATAGGCTACATGGAGTGTTTGGGTGAATTAATTACTGCATCTAGGCTAAGTGGAAAATTATTGATGCGTTTTAAATCTATTAGTGTGTGTGTTCTTATAACATAATTGTTATTGGTAGCCTAACATCAAAGTGTGGGCTATTCAGCGACATCATGGGTAAAAACAATTGCTTGTTTAAATGGGATATATAGCCTACTATGAAAAAAGGGCATAGCATAATAGATTGGTGTGTAGGCAATAACAGACCAATGTTTTGTTTGAGTGTGCCACCCAGAACTGTTCATATGGAAAACGTGAGTCTTGTTCCCATGCCATCGGCACCACGTGTCTGACTCGGACCTGTTGCAAAGCGTGCGAGCAGGCTGGTCCTCGGAACATGCGACGGGACACTCGATAGCCTTTCGTGTCTCTATTAGGTATATTTGTGAGGTTAACGCATAAACTGAAGGCAAGAACTTGGAAATTGTTGGTTGCTATAGAGATCGAGCGGAGCTGTCATTAACATTATCCAAAAAAACACCATTTATGGATTGTGTGATCTGGCTCCAGTTGTCACTGTGCGTGACCTTCAGCCTCTGCGGGACAATGAGCTACCACGGAGTTACCGCAAGTCAGCACAAAGACAACAGGAGCACTGCCTCCGCTATTCCAGCACCATCTCAACTTAAGCATTTAAACATCAAATCAGCAAAGCTATATATGCTTAGTTTAGTACACTGAAAACAAAGATACCAAAAACAATTTAATCCAATCAATGTTTCTAAATATTATGTCCATGGTACTTATTTCTGTCTGTGTATGTTTGTGTGCGTGCCCAAGTTAAAAAAAAGAAAAAAAAGAAAAGTTGACTCATACTACTTGTAGACTGGTTGAATGCCAATCCTATCCTCCTCTCTTTCATGTTGGAAAAACGGTCTATGGCTCTGTCATACAGTATGCTTTTAGATTTCATAGGCTACCTAGCTAAAATGTTTGCTAGCCTAACTTCCTCGCATAGTCAAAAATGAACCAGCTAAGTTAGCTAGCTAGTTAACGTGAGCCTACTAGACTACATATTGAACTTCAATCGTCTCAGGCCAGTGACAAAATATATTAATTTATGGTTAGATCAGAATTGCCATCATAATCATTGGCCTGTACAGAGAATTTAGTCAAAACCACCAGTCCAAATCCCCATCTCCACCCATGGCTTAGGAAAAGCGACAATGAAGATGTTTAGCTTAGGATGTGATTTGATTGGTGTGAAGCCAATGCCGAACTGGCCTCCCTTGGGGGGCATTTTGCAGTGCCAGGACAACCCACAGTTGAGCTCAGTTCAAAGCTGATTGGCTAATATATATATTTTTTAATTATCAAGGGAGGCCAACTGCTTACTGGCATCAATCAATCAAATGCTAGTGCGGCAACATGTCATACTCTTTTGTTCCAAACAGAATCAGATATATGATCTACACATACTGAGACAGAACTGCGCAGTTTCCCTCTCTCGGATGATTTCTCCGGTGAGATTCAGCCACTTGCGAATTGACCGACAATTATGAAAACACGGAGAGATTAAAATGATTTTATATATAGTTTTTTCTAGGTCAAGTATTTGGGGAAGCCTAGCTTCCCTTGGCGTCCAGGGAAACTCGCCACTGCCTACCATAAGACATTTGGATCACTGTGCATATGAATTACTTTAGGCTTCTTCAATATGCAAAGAAGTACATCACTTCTACAGTGATTGATAGGCTATCATATGCATACATACTCAAGTAAGAAAATGTTCCTACACTGGCCTTCTCACTATGGTCTCATAAAATGTGCACCTACACTGTGGACAGTTTACTTGTGCTTGCCAATATAGAAGGTATACATCAACACATATCAGTTTAGCCTGTGTGCTTAAAATGACATAAACCTGTAGTGGTTTGTCACAACCATGCAAATAAACCATTGTCACTATTTACATTTGTTTGAGAATATCATTACCCTCAGAATTAAAAAGTGCATCTGGGATATTCCATCCTCCACAGTTGGAGCGAGGCTTGCCTTGTAATATAACCTCAGAGAGTTGAAATATGATTCTAAACACATGCCAGGCTACATAGCAGGAGGCATTATGTTTTTTATTTAGTCCATGAATTAGACATAGTGTGATCTATCGCCAATGCTTGACTTGTACTGAAATTGGTGCATGTACTCATTTTGAGTGCTGCTACTGTTTATATTTAGATGCAGGAGCTCCGCAATACTTTTGAGCTAATATTCCGTAAGGGGAACAGGTCAAGTCAAGCACTGTCTATCACACAGCCTCAGCTTCACCATCACACGCACTGCCATGCTCGCATTGCCACAGTCAGTTCTCTCTTTGCAGCGCCAGCGTTCCAGATTAATGTTAATCAAGTCACGTTCAGCCTTGGGTAGAGTTTATGGCTCGGTCTCTCCCCAAACTCAAGACAGGATCACTTACATGTACCACCTGAGATACTGGTAATGTGCTACGTCGCAGTAATGTTTTATTTTCAACTCCGTTCATCTTGTTTTGCCAGGAGCCCTCATGACCACCGTTATAGCATGTCATCTCTTTAGCCTCTGTTTCTTTCTTTTGTCTTTCTTCATGGCTCAGGAATCCATCAAATAAAGGTGAAATAAATAAAAAATTGTTGGACGAGCTGCTGTCAACGGTTCAAATTAATTCATGGAGGCTGTTTATGAAAGAAAGGAAAAATCAATCATGGACCTCTGTAATGCACTGATGGTCAACCATATGAATTAGTGGGCCGTTGAAAAGGTCACAGGCCAAAAGACAACTATTGACAACATGAGAAACTCGCACAATATATCTCAATAATTAACAAGGTTAATGATTTCTACAGTATGTCTTCATCTGTGTCCGTGAGCTCACTTTTGTATTAAAAAACGTTGATGATACAAATCGCTAGGGAAGATTATTTGCTCATGAAATTAATTAATGTCAAGGGACAGACAAAACCTCCTGGTGGGCCAGTTATTACCCTGGGGCTTCTGTCGTAGCATCACTGTTGTAATGCCTGCTACTTGGCCCTCTCACCACCATTGAACAAAGGAGTCGGATGTTGGAGTTTGTACGATACCGCCTCTCCCTAGTTGTAGAGGAATGCCAACCACACGAATGCTGGAGCTGTAGAGCAGCTCTGTATGACATTCAGACCATCCACATGTGCCACATGGCTGGCGATTCTCACACCATGGCCATTGGCATTTTTCTCATTAGTCAACATAAGCACTACAAATGCGAACTTGGAACCATGTCAACACAGGAGCATCATGCTGAAAAAGGACAAACATATGGTGCTATGGAGCAAACTGTTTTTGAAACATGCTTTTAGGTGAATATTTAATTTAGGCTGCTATTGATTTTGAATGTATTTTAAAGCCAGCAATTCAGCATATCCATCTACGTACCACATAGCTAGAGTGGTTACCAAGACTGGATGATCTGTATTGTCTTAAGTTTGACCTCAAACTGACATTCCATGTCTCAGGGTGGATAGAGGATGTTTCTGAAATAACAGCGGATAAAAGATCATCCAAACCATTTTAGTCAACTGGTCTGTGGGGGACTACTGGACACAATTCAATGGATATCAATCAACAAAGAGGTAAGAATATGCATGCTATAAGATGTTGAAGGCTAGATGTATTGGGTACAGATGACTGAACTGCTCACTTTTTTGTTTGTTTGTGTCTGCAGGGAGAGAGACAAGGAGGTACATAAAGGTATTTCAATTAGTGTTGGTATGTTATGCAAATCACATGTACCATCCTCCTCCCTTACCTCTTCAATGAAAATCACATGTACCATCCTCCTCCCTTACCTCTTCAATGAAAATCACATGTACCATCCTCCTCCCTTACCTCTTCAATGAAAATCACATAGGCCTCTAAATTACGGACGAGGTAGGTGTATAGTTTTAAATACAAATCCGCAAACAGTTTTTTAAATTCACGTTCACCACAAAAACAAAGGTATGAATACTGTTGTGAGCATGTTAAACATCTGTATAATTACTATTTTTGGGATTCACACACTCCCACCTCCTTCCACCTCTGATGAAAATCATTCTGGCTATGGATACGGAGAACATCAGCACATTAACATCAACACGCCAGAGGATGTACCATTGGACTTGGTGCTCAGCTGGGAGTTTACTTCATATTTCAATTTCATCAATATAGAAGTTACATTTCTAGATGGACTTGAAAAAACAGACTGAAGAACTCAAAATCTGTGGGGGAGAAGTGTTTACTTTTACTTTTCAGCCAGTGAACTTCACTTCCGTCTCAGCACTGATTTATGAAGTTTGGAGTAAACCTGTGTTAAGTGAGAATATCCTATTTCACTGCAGCACTCACTGTTTGCATGTTAACTGGGCTGGAACACTCCTAACAATGGGAAGGAATCATCATGTCTTGTTCTGGGAATTCTTCACATATCTAATACGCTTGCTACAGTCCTCTGGGTGGGAGAAACAAAGTCTGTGGTTAAAAAACGACCGGAAAAAAAATGTCACTGGAAGGTAAGAGAAGATCTTGTACCGTGAATGAGGCCTCAACGAGAAATTGTTGACATTGGAGAGAGTATTTGTTAACGCACCTTTGTGTAAGAGTTTTGATGGACACACGAGTCTAATACAATGGACGGGGGAACAGAGAAAACACACTTTCAAGTCCAACAGCCAATGGCAGAGTAAAAGCTTCAGAGCTGTGAACTTCAGCCACAAAGTTATCGACTTTCCACCTGCCGCCAGAGGAAGAAGTCACTGGTTTTGTTCCATAGCTTTTATTTAGCTTTTCCATCGTCGCCTCTCCACAACTTCCCACTTTAGCCAACAACGACTGCCACCGTCCCCTGTGGAGTGTATACCGTAAGAGAGACTAACTAAATGTGAATTTACACATAAACACAAATAGTTTCTCTGGAACTGGAGCCCCTTGGTGAAATACATGCATCAGCAAAGTCATTGACCGACCTACATGAACAAATCACAAAATGTATGGTCATGTTGTCACACAATATGTTGTGAAATCTGTTCTGAATTTATTGTAATGTATTGTAATGTTTTTCAAATGTATAACTGCCTTCATTTTGCTGGACCTCAGGAAGAGCCAAGGCAGCAGCTAATGGGCATCCACAATAAATACAAATCTGCAATTACTGACCAGAAATGCGGGACATTAAAGGGAAGAAGAGAAAGGAGGGAGAGTTGAAAAATATCTGTGGTGATCGCTGGCCAATACTTTACAGCCGAAGCTGTCTGTTGCTGGATAAATCAAATGTTCTTGGAAAACATACAGTCAATTGGTGTTAAAGATGGAGACTCATGATCAACCAGAAAAAAACACAGATAATGCATTTTAGAAATGCAGGTACTAAGAGAAGTGTTTTTCAGTTGTGTTTTGGTGAAGACATTCTTGAATTTACAAGCAATTATAAATATTTGGGTCTCTATATTGATGAACATGTTACCTTTCTATACGAAACATCTGCCCTGGCCGAATCAGCAAGTAGAGCTCTTATGGAAAACAAAAACACTCAAGAGATATTAGTTATGCTATGTATTCCAAACTGTATCAGACGTGTGTGTGTCCTGTTCTGGACTATTCAGCAGGAATGTCTGAATTGTTCAACAGTCTGACAGTCAACATCTGTACGAAAACCAAATTAAGGGAGACATAAATATGATCATAAAACAACTGTGGATGCAATATGAAGAAAATGGGTGGAGGAGATTATTCATAAAACCCAAATTGAGAACCTTTTGTTTGAATAAGGGTGAATTCGTGTGTGAGAGACATATTATGTATAACTTACCTAAAAGCAAGACGTCGCTGTGTGCGCAGGTGCGTTGGCGCCGGAGAAGAAGGCAGACGTTTTACGTGTCTTCACCCGATTGTGTTTTTTGTTCGTTTATTCACGTTTTCTGTAACTTATTTTTTTACTTATTTTGTACATAATGTTGCCGCTACTGTCTCTTATGACCGAAAATAACTTCTGGACATCAGGACTGTGATCACTCACCACGGACTGGCAGAATACATTTTTTAGCACGACTCGAACGATATACTACTTTCTCAGGAACAGGCCACATCACCACATCACCAACAGTCCACATCACCAACAAACTAACATGGTCCAAGCACACCAAGACAGTCGTGAAGAGGGCACGACAAAATCTATTCCCTCTCGGGAGACTGAAAGGATTTGGCATGGGTCCTCAGATCCTCAAAAGGTTCTACAGCTGCACCATCGAGAGTATCCAGACTGGTTGCATCACTGCCTAGTATAGCAACTGCTCGGCCGCCGACCGCAAGGCACTACAGAGGGTAGTGTGAATGGCCCAGTACATCACTGGGGCCAAGCTTCCTGTCATCCAGGACCTCTATACCAGGTGGTGTCAGAGGAAGGCCCTAAAAATCGTCAAAGACTCCAGCCACCCTAGTCATATACTGTTCTCACTGCTACCGCACGGCTAGCGGTACCGGAGCGCCAAGTCTAAGTCCAAGAGGCTTCTAAGCACATTGACTCTGTACCGGTACCCCCCTGTATATAGTCTCGCTATTGTTATTTTACTGCTGCTATTTAATTACTTGTTACTTTTGTTTCTAATTCTTATCCATTTGTTTTAACTGTGTTGTTAGTTAGGGGCTCGTTAGAAAGCATTTCACGGTAAGTTCTACACCTGTTGTATTCGGCGTGTGTGACTAATACATTTTGATTAGATTTGATTTGAGATCAGGGATATTGCCTCTGCTTATTGAAACAGGTAAGATCAGGGATCTTGCCTCCGCATATTGAAACAAGTCGGTATTGTGGTGAAATGCAAGAGGAAAGCCTATGTAACTATTGTGACCTCAAAGAAATGGAGAATTAAACTCATTTTATCCTCTATTGCCCTTTCTACAATGACATACGCTTGCTCTTATTCCAGAAAGCACACCAGGTATAACCTCCCATTACGTGGCTGAGCGATGAGGAGAAACTGATGTGTTTCCATTGTGTATTTCTGTTTGCAGAATATTTCGATAAAGCCTGGAATAAAAGACAAAGGGCTACCAATAATTAAATTGCACAAATATTTAGCCTCTATGTGGTAAATGGTACATGTGTATATAGATTGTGAATAATCTTCTCTTTGTGCCAGACTGGGTTCAAATGCCTCCTGTTTCTTTGTTTTTGTTATTTTTTTTGTATTTATTTATCTGTGTATGTTATGTTTTAATGTATGTACTGTATACATGTATTTATGTACAGTTGAATCGGAAGTTTACATACACCTTAGCCAAATACATTTAAACTCAGTTTTTCACTATTCCTAGAGCTCAGATTGAATTCCCCTGTTTGGTGAGATTACTTCCCTTTTAAAATGTATGTATACAGAGGACAACTGCCCAGTGGGATAACATTTGAGGCAGCTTTCAAAGTGATGTGCCACTCATTGAGCCCCGGGATTAAAGGGCCACTTCATTCCTGCAAATGAAGATGGCAGGATTGAGATGGAAAACTCTGGTTTTCATAGAGAAGCAGCTGGTTACATAAATCATACTCATATGAGCGGAGTTGAGCTTATACTGTGCAGTGCTCCTATTTCATACACCCCCTCGGTGCATTCTGACCATCTCTACTTATACTCACCGCCTCCAAGGACAGAGAAGCACACACTACCATACTTAGCACATCAAGGGATGGAGCCCCGAAATAACACACTTGTACCTCGCTATGTTAGTTCGGTGACATCAGGCACAAACAGGGCAGCAGTTCAGATGGCGTGAGAGGGTCCAAGATGGCCGGCACTACAGTACCCTCTTGGTCGGCCTGATTTACGAGACTCTGTGGCCCCGTCCGTCCAGTGTGCCATGCTACAGGGGAACAGCCACCACGTCCTCCGGCCCAGCTGTTCCAGAAACTCTCAGGGGCAGTGAAAGCTTGGCCTCTGGAAGGGCTCCCTCCTCCAAAATGTCTGTGTCAAGTCATATCTGTAGGATAAATTGTTCCCATCAAATGCAATCACTTTATTTTGAAGATGATGGACCCTGCGTCTGCACAGGGCACCATATTCTTTGAACTATGCATCTTGAGAGTAGTGGTACATCTCCCTTCTAAAAGAGGTAGACCTTGTCAGACAGACATGGTTCCATTTAGTGATAAACTGAGTGTGCAACAATTGACTTTGAACTGAACACATGATGGGAATGGAAGTTTGCCATGCTACTGGAGCACTCCGACATAGATATGTGAGGAACAACATGTTGATTTCCGCTTGTTGCTGTAATTAAGTCATGTTCAAGTAACAAACCATGTGTTTGTGTGCGTGTGTGCGTGTGTGCATGCATGTTGGTGTTGTTGTAGGTGTGAGGATCATAGCGGAACACAGACAGAAAAAAGGGCCTCTGCCACACCTTTAGACTTGCACTGTCTGTCCATGGAGGTTGAGGAATGTTGAGAGCCGGGGAGCTAGAGTGCTGGATCCCACACAATGCCAGGATTAGGTATCAGCTATTCCAAATGTCAACAATTCTTCACTCTCCAAAGTCACCGCACTTTTTCATGTCCCATGACCTCCGGACTTGCTGTGATAATGGTAAACAAACATGGTCTTACCTGGCCAGGTAACATGAAACCCCCCAACTTCCTGCTCTGGCACCCCTAAGAGCCTAGGTCCAAGCCCCTCTACCATTAGTGTTGTGCCCCTGGGGTGGGGGGCTTTGGGAAGGGATGGGGGGTTGGGGCGGGGAGCTCAACAGTCAGAGCGAAAAAGAGGGAGGGGGAACAAAAGAGCAGAGACGGGGCAGAAAGAGTAGGGGATGAGAAGAGATTGGTGAGGTGTGAAGGTGAGGTGTGAAGGTGAGGTGTGAAAGTGAGGTGTGAAGGTGAGGTGTGAAGGTGAGGTGTGAAAGTGAGGTGTGAAAGTGAGGTGCGAAGGTGAGGTGTGAAAGTGAGGTGTGAAGGTGAGGTGTGAAGGTGAGGTGTGAAAGTGAGGTGTGAAGGTGAGGCGTGACGATGAGGTGTGAAGGTAAGGTGTGAAAGTGAGGTGTGAAGGTGAGGTGTGAAAGTGAGGTGTGCTGACAGTAAGGATAGAGCCTGACAGGTGACTGATAGAAACAAGTAGAACAGAGAAGGTCTGGGATGTTAGACTAGAATAAAGTAGTTTAAAGTGGATTTGTCTTTGTTTGTTAGGGGTTTATTTGAGGAGAACATATCTGAATGCCAAAATTACAGATGTAGATGATTGCCCTCAATATGAGAGCAGTAATAGTCAGAAGAGCAAATTATTACATAGGTTTGATATGTAGAGTAAAGAGCATAAAAACAACTGACACGTTTGTTTAGTGCAAGAAAGATTTAAGAGCTTGGGACTATAAGGTTATATCTGCAAAAAAATGTCTTCAACATTCAGAATCCTCATTATTTTGAATGGTGTCAGCAATTTTTAAATAGTATTTTTTAGAACTTAACAACATGAATTGGGGTATTTAGAGTACTGTGTAGGTAGAAAACATTGAACAGGTCAAGGCTATGTCAATAACTGTCACACCTTGGCCATAGAGAGCCCTCTGGGTTCTCTATGGTGTAATAGGTCAGAGCGTGACTAGGGTTTAATCCTAGTTATTATAGTTCTATGTTGGTGTGTGAGTATGGTTCCCAATTGGAGGCAGCTGATTATCGTTGCCTCTAATTGGGGATCATACTTAGTGTGTTCCTTTTCCCACCTGCATTGTGGGATATTGTTTTGTTTAGTGCCTATGTGCACTACGAATGGCACGTTCGTTAAAAATGCAGATAAAAAACCTTCTAGTCCCAAGCTCTTGAATACATGTATGGTATATGATGTAAAGACAATAGAGATGTAGGATGTTCATTTGAACCATTTTACTATGGAAGAAAAACAATCCTGCGGCAACATGAAATGTTAATTATTATGTGAATTACAATTAATGGACATTTTTGTAGGGGTTGATACATTTTTTCATTAGGGCAAATAAAGTATGACATTTCAAAGTGGAAACTGCAAACTTTAGAAGCCTTTTTCAAACTCCAATACACTACAAGTTTGCATTTCCTGCTTTACAACAAAATTCTCACCAACAAAAGAGTGATCAAATTAAGATCCTACATGTGTAACTCAATATCAGTGTTGCACATACAGTACCTCCTGTTGTACATAGGAAACATATACGTGATGTTACGTCTTGTACACAGAGTTTATGGTTTATGGGCAGGGGGATCAGGGACGTTGATTCAATGTGATTTTTAATGTCAACCTAAACCATGCAGCACAGTCACACCCCACTCTGTCAGCTGTTACTGGGCAGCTCCCTGGTATTGTATGCTACTGGATTTATAGTCTTCATTCATTCTCCATAGGGATTTTAAGTCTTGCTGTTGGGCCCATTCAGGAAAACCATCTTACCATCTTAGCTACAAACATGGGACTCGATTAGCTGTGAATTTCTAGTTCAGGAACTATATCAACTGCCTGCTAAACTTTTCATTCCAAGTTAAGATTTATAAATGAACACATATAAGTGACACATAACATATCAAAAACATGATCCGGTGGGGTCATATCTCATGTAAGACAAAGGATATCCTGTGTGAGCTATGTTGGCTGTTATCTGCAACAACTTCTGTGACAGAGCCGTGCAGGTTGGCATTATAGCGGCGGGGCAAACGTGGGGAAGACAACACAGGGACCAGGGTTGACGCTGACATGCTACTGGTTGTGACACACACAGGCTCGATGCTGGCCAGGACACTGCTGGGCCGCGGTCAGCTCTGATGAACAGGTGGGCATAGCGCTTGTCAGCTTCCTGGAGATTGATGCTGTGGTTTAGTGTGGCCGGGTATTCTCTTACAGCTTGGACAGCTGTGCTGGGCTCTGCCGCGATGTGTTGTCTTTTGCAACAATGGGACACTCTGGAGCCTTGGGTAATGGGGCAGTTGAACTCTGAGGGCCTTCTGAGCCAGGGACAGATTGTTGAACCCTCTCTCTCGTTGTTTATTTGATTGTCTGAAGGTTGATATACAGTGTGAAGGGGATAGTTGTCACTGTACTTACTACAACATTTATATATGGGGTACTGAGCAAGTTTGCTTTCAGTTGTTTGTATTTACTTATAAAATTTATTTATCAGAAGTAAGTACTATTCCACTGGGCACAAACTGGTTGAATCGACGTTGTTTCAACTTAATTTGTCAACGTATTGTGACTCGGAATTTACGAGGAAAATACGTTGGCTTCAGAAAAAGTAAATCACTTTCAATCACAGGATTATGTCATAATAGTAACCACATTTCAACAGACAACCCTTGTATAAAACATGTTGAATTTGTAACTTTAAAACAACATCAGATCTTCAAAGTTATAGCCACTATCAGAAAAAAAACAATAGTTTGGCCAGCACCTCCTACTGGAGAACTGATCTATCTACAGCTAGCCTTTGGTCTCCCTGTCCAGGGTTTTAACCAATCCCAAATCTGCTGATATAGGATATTTGTGTGCTATGGTGAGAATGATTGTTGAGAGATCTCCACTTAAAAATGAAATAGATTTATTGTTGATATCAAAGTCATTCCAAAGGGAAGGTTTAACAGAGCAAATTAAATGACCATATTTATCACTCATATATCATCAATGATGCTATTAATGTCTATATATTATTTGAATAGGACTAAATCAAGTCAAACTTTATTTAAAGTACATTTAAAGTGTTGACTTAGTCCTATTCTTTAACTTAGATGCGTGGTTGAGATGGAGACGTGAATTTAAAACCTCTTAAATGTAAAGTCCCCATATTTGGGGACCCTATTAGATTTGATTCAATACAGTCTGGTATGAGAACGGTAGCCCATATCTGCAAAAGCAGAGTGTCTGCGGAAAGCTGAGTGTCTTGGCTATTGATCTGTGCCTTAAAATCTTCAGTGTGATTTACTACCTTTTATGGGCATACGAATGTATAACAGCAGGCCGAGCCAATGACTTCATTTCAAGATGGCTTTTACCTCCATTTCTTTTAGCGTTGTGAAGCATAAATGAAATTAACACGGAATAGGTTGATTCTCACCGAAAGCCGGGACTTCACAGATCATGAGGGTGTCTACCCCATAACACCACCACAATGTTTGAGTGAGGATGCTGTGGTATAAATTGTTTTTATACTGAAAAAAATGCATTTAGGGATTGCAAATATGTATTAGCACTAGAATTATCTAATTTATAGACATATGCCACTTTTGACAGGTTTCGGGACACGTGGAAACGTTGGGTGACCATACCTGATACCACTTACTAAAACATCTGCCCATTTCTAGTTGTTAGGTCCATCAATCCCATTTTCTTCTGATATTGTTCACATGTTATGGAAGCGATCTGATGTGTTTCCAGCTCTGGGCATCAATAATTCAGTAGGGGGGGGGGGCTTTTATTCTCTATTTTGGTTAGGCCAGGGTGTGACTAGGGTGAGCATTCTAGTTTCTTTATTTATACGTTTTGGCCGGGTTTGGTTCTCAATCAGGGACAGCTGTCTATCGTTGTCTCTGATTGGGAATCATACTTAGGCAGCCTTTTTTCCCACCTGTGTTTTGTGGGTAGTTATTTTCTGTTTAGCTGTTTTGTTGCCTGACAGAACTGTGCACTTTCATTTTTTCTACTTTGTTATTTTGTTGCAGTGTTCTGTTTATTAAAAATCATGAACGTCTACAACGCTGCACCTTGGTCTCCTTCTTCAACCCACGAGAGTCGTTACAACTCTGTTGTATAAATAAACAAAATATCTGACATTGTATGCCCATTTGAACTTTGCTGTACTTTTAAATGGTTGAAAGGGCAGTGATAAACATTTGGCTGACAACTAAACCAAAAACCAGACATTGTTTTTCCATTGAAATGTGGATGCGCTTTTAGATGGTTGAAAGCATAGTGATAACACATTGGAAATTCAACTTTTGCCTGTCTTTCTGAGTGGGTGAATAACGTTTCAATGTCTCATACAAATATTACTGAATTATCAGGGGGAATTTATGAAAACTTTCGGTAGTTCCAGAAGTATATTTTGATTGTATGAAGTATCTTATCCCAAACAGATCCACAACATCAAACAACATGGGCTGTCTGATATGCCCTTCTACCTTTGTCTGCTATTCACATTTATGTTTTTGTCATTTAGCAGATGCTCTTATCCAGATGCATTCATCTTAAAGCTGCAATATGTGACTTTCTAGGCGCCCTGACCAAATTCACATAGCAATGTGAGTTATAGATCTGTCATTCTCATCGAAAGCAAGTCTATGAAGTGGTAGATCTGTTCTATGTGTGCTATTTCTATGCTTCCCGTTCTTAAGTTTACTTTCAGTTTTGTACACCACCTTCAAACAGCTAAAAATACAATATTTTTGGTGATGGAAATATATTTCACAGCAGTTTAGGTACAATAAACTTAATTGATTTGTCACAAACTGATATTACAATTGAACAACCAGGAAATGACGGAGCGATTTCTGCATAGTGCAACTTTAAGATAACTAGGTATGACAACAACATATTTTTTATATCTTTTTTAATTGAACCTTTATTTAACTAGACAAGTCAGTTAAGATCCAAACCCTAATGACGCTGTGCAAATTGTGCGTCGTCCTATGGGACTCCCAATCACGGCCGGTTGTGATACAGCCTGGAATCGAACGAGGGTCTGTAGTGACGCCTATAGCACTGAGATGCAGTGCCTTAGACCGCTGCATCACTCGGGATCCCAATATCACTTCATAGCAAGTCCATTTTTCCTCACTAAAGTAGCTATCAGCAAAGTCAGAGCTAGTAGAATGTAATTGACAGTGGTGTAAAGTACCTAAGTAAAAATACTTTCGTTTTTTTGGGTTAATTGTACTTTACTATTTATACTTTTGACAACTTTTACTTTTACTTCACTACATTCCTAAAGCAAATGATGTACACTTTACTCCACACATTTTCCCTGACACCCAAAAGTACTCATTACATTTTGAATGCTTAGCAGGACAGAAAATGGTCTAATTCGCACACTTATTAAAAGAACATCCATGGTCATTCCTACTGCCTCTGATCTGGCGGACTCACTAAACACAAATGCTTTGTTTTTAAATTATGTTTGAGTGTTGGAGTGTGTCCCTGGCTATCTGTAAATTAAAAAAACAAGAAAATTGTGCCATCTGGTTTGCATAAAATATTGGATTTTAAATTATTCATACTTTTTCTAAGTACATTTTAAACCAAATACTTTGACTTTAAACTACTAAGGTATCTTTACTTTTACTCAAGTATGAGAATTGAGTACTTTTTCTAACACTGGTAATTGATTTTGTTTGTTGAGAGGGCAACATTCTTAGAATGAATGGTCTTATTTGACAATAAAGCAATTACAGTATACATGTAATTGAAAACAGTTTTTTTTATCATTGTGAAATATAATGGCTTTTAAAGAGGAGATGGAAACGTATTTAAACTATTTTCTGTTATGAACTGGCTTCAGAAACACCATTTTGGTTAGATAATGTCAGGCCTTGGGTCAAAGAAAAACTGCTGCTCAGTCCAACATAAGTGAAAATATGTTCTCTTTTGAGTTTTTCTCTTCAATCATAGCTTTGTAATTAAGAAACCTGAACAAGTGCATCTGTGTGGCTAGACGGTAAAGATCAACATGCCTTGATGTCCAGTGTGTGGGTTTGTACTCTTGGGTGAGTAAAAGTTCCATATCCCTCAAACTTCTAGTCGCCAGGCCATTTCCTGGTGTTTTGTAACCACTCGGAAGTAATGCCTTAACTTAAGTTTAACCCTAACCTTAACCATTATGTTTTAGTTTCACTTTTGTGGAGTTTGACTGACAGATAAGATATACAGCACCACAAGCCATGGTGTAATTCTGTGACAACAAAGATATGGCACCGCATGGCGTAATTTAAATGTCAAGCCATGGTGTAATTCTGTTGCTGCAGTTACGCCACGGTTTGGCTCTATATAATACTGTATGCTTTCTTGAATTTGTTCTGGATTTGGGGACTGTGAAAAGACCCCTGGTGGCATGTCTGGTGGGATAAGTGTGTGTGTCAGAGCTGTGTGTAAGTTGACTAGGCAAACAGTTAATGTTTCTTACAAAAGAAGTGATGCAGTCAGTCTCTCCTCAACTCTTAGCCAAGAGAGACTGGCATGCATAGTATTTATATTAGCCCTCTGATTACAATGAAGAGCAAGACGTGTCAGTCTGTTCTGGGCCAGCTGCAACTTAACTGAGGTCTTTCCTTGCAGCAATTGACTACACGACTGGACAAAAATCTAGATGAGAAAAAACTAGAGCCTGCAGGACTTGCTTTTTGGAGTGTGGGGTCATAAACGCAGGGCATTTCTTTTTTATGGACAGATCTCTCCCCATCTTTACAATCATTGAATCTATATGTTTTGAACATGACAATTAACAATCTAAGGTAACACCCAGTAATTTAGTCTCCTCAACTTAATCAATGGCCACACAATTCACTACCAGATTCAGCTGAGGTCTAGAGCTTAGGGAATGATTTGTACCATATACAATGCTCTTAGTTTTAGAGATGTTCAGGACCAGTTTATTACAGGCCACCCATTCCAAAAACAAACTGCAACTCTTTGTTCTCACACACACGTGCTCTCACCACTGGTGTCCCCCAGGGCTCTGTTCTAGGCCCTCTCCTATTCTCGCTATACACCAAGTCACTTGGCTCTGTCATAACCTCACATGGTCTCTCCTATCATTGCTATGCAGACGACACACAATTAATCTTCTCCTTTCCCCCTTCTGATGACCAGGTGGCGAATCGCATCTCTGCATGTCTGGCAGACATATCAGTGTGGATGACGGATCACCACCTCAAGCTGAACCTCGGCAAGACGGAGCTGCTCTTCCTCCCGGGGAAGGACTGCCCGTTCCATGATCTCGCCATCACGGTTGACAACTCCACTGTGTCCTCCTCCCAGAGCGCTAAGAACCTTGGCGTGATCCTGGACAACACCCTGTCGTTCTCAACTAACATCAAGGCGGTGGCCCGTTCCTGTAGGTTCATGCTCTACAACATCCGCAGAGTACGACCCTGCCTCACACAGGATGCGGCGCAGGTCCTAATCCAGGCACTTGTCATCTCCCGTCTGGATTACTGCAACTCGCTGTTGGCTGGGCTCCTGCCTGTGCCATTAAACCCCTACAACTCATCCAGAACGCCGCAGCCCGTCTGGTGTTCAACCTTCCCAAGTTCTCTCACGTCACCCCGCTCCTCCGCTCTCTCCACTGGCTTCCAGTTGAAGCTCGCATCCGCTACAAGACCATGGTGCTTGCCTACGGAGCTGTGAGGGGAACGGCACCTCAGTACCTCCAGGCTCTGATCAGGCCCTACACCCAAACAAGGGCACTGCGTTCATCCACCTCTGGCCTGCTCGCCTCCCTACCACTGAGGAAGTACAGTTCCCGCTCAGCCCAGTCAAAACTGTTCGCTGCTCTGGCCCCCCAATGGTGGAACAAACTCCCTCACGACGCCAGGACAGCGGAGTCAATCACCACCTTCTGGAGACACCTGAAACCCCACCTCTTTAAGGAATACCTAGGATAGGATAAAGTAATCCCTCTCACCCCCTTAAAAGATTTAGATGCACTACTGTTCCACTGGATGTCATAAGGTGAATGCACCAATTTGTAAGTCGCTCTGGATAAGAGCGTCTGCTAAATGACTTAAATGTAATGTAATGTAAATGTTTGTTAAGGGTTTCAGTGACTTCATTAGCTGCTGTGTATATGGTTGAATTATCATGCATACATGGACACACATGCTTTGTTTAATGCCAGTGGCAGGTCATTGGTAAAAATAGAAAAAGAGTAGAGGGCCTAAAGAGCTGTCCTGCGGTACACCACAATTTATATGTTTGACATTAGAGAAGCTTCCATTAAAGAAAACCCTCTGAGTTCTATTAGATAGATAGCTCTGAATCAATGATATGGCAGAGGTTGAAAAGCATAACACATTATGTTTTTTCTCAACAACAGGTTATGGTCAATAATGTCAAAGGCTGCACTGAAATCTAACAATCAGACATTTGTGTCAGTGTAGTACATGTTGAGTACCCTTCTTTATAAGTATGTTGTTAATTTGTTTACAGAGAAATAGCATTGAATTTGGTCAAACACCTTTTTATTCCAAACAGTTTGCAAAGAGCTGGCAGCAAGCTGATAGGTCTGCTTTAAGGATGAAATGGCTACCGGTTTCATGATAAACAACGGTAAAATTCCCGACAATTAGTATTACTGTTTCAAATTTGAATCATCATTAAAACCGTGTTTTAAACTCACGGTAAATACTGTCCAGCATCAACCAAAGTTAGCAACAGTCTGACATAGCAGGTGCAGCGTGCAACGAGGGTTTTATTTTGTGTGAAAACATGGCAGAAGGCAGTGACAGCGCTCGGGAGATTTTTCAACCTTCTCAGAGGACCAAATCTGAAGTGTGGTCATATTTTGGGTTTTACAAGAGAGCTGAGGGAAACTTAATCGAAGATGGTCACCCTGTCTGCAGAACATGCAAAAAAAATATAGCTGTGAAAGGGGGAAACACTTCAAATATCTTGAGACATCCTCGTGACCAACACCCACTATTTTATAGCGAATGCAAGGTAAGTTAACTTTTAGCTCAATGCATGATGTGGGGACTTCGGAATGGGGGAAAATGTCATGGTTTGTCTGTCTAACTTGCTAATAGCTTGTCAATAATGTAAACTGAAGCCTTCAGTGTTACCTACTCTTGTAAAAACACTACACATTGTTCTGCTGCTGTATGCGTCGTGTGTCTGCAGACTCTATTCACCCATTACACACGATAACACGTTATGTAGTTTAGTCACCCAACCAACATAAATCCAGCAGACGTCGACTTGGTTGTAAAACTGTTCCAACAGGAGAAACACTATAGACTCCTATACAAGACTCCTGTATTTATGCAATTGTTGGGCTCATTGGAATTACTATCACTGTCTTCTTAAGACGAATTTGTATTTATGTAAATTGCATTGCATATACTTAAATGCAACACAGAAGATAGACTGTGTGTGTGTAAGTGAATAAGAATAATTATATTGTAACAACACTACTACTAATAATAATACATTTGCTATCCCTTTGTTTACAGAGTGAGCGTGCTTGTCCCTCCTCATCTACAGTTGTGACATAGACACTCGAGCAAGCATTTAAAAGGCAGGCTGCTAATGCACCCACATCAAAATCTCACTGCAGCCCTTTCATATTACATTGCAAAGGACATGATGCCATTTCAATTTGTTGAGAGGCCTGGCTGTCTGAGGCTGATGAAGGTTGCCGTGCCTCACTACAAAGTGAGTGCTGCTAATTGTATTGGTTGTTTGTTTATTTGATTTGCTTACTTAAGGTTGTGTTCATTTAACCTGCACTGGGGAAACTTTTACCTCTCATGGCCACATGGTGCCATCTTCAATGTTATTATTATTTTAATGTTTATTCACACAAAAAGTGCATAGTGCTGCTAATTTTATTTGTTGTTTGTTTGTTTTCAATATAAAACTTGGTGAAATGATTTCAGTGTGTCTATCAGTACTTTTAGAAAATTTCCACACATTTTAACAATACCGCGATAATACTGATAGCAGTGATAATTTCAGTCACTATAATCGTGATATTAAATTTTCATACCGTTTCATCTCTAGTCTGCTGTTAGAACCAGTAAAGGCCCCTTTACCACTCTTGGGTAGCGGAATGACTTCCCTCCAGGCCCGAGGACAAAGACTTTCCTCTAGGCTCAGATTAAATATATGACAGATAGGAGTGGCTATAGAGTCAGCTACCATCCTCAGTAGATTTCCATCTAAATTGTCAATACCAGGAGGTTTGTCATTATTGAGTGATTTTAAAAAAATCCACCTCTCCCACACTAACTTTACAAAAATCAAACTTGCAATGTTTTTCTTTCATTATTAGTTTTTTTTAAGCATGAGTACGATGGCTCACTGTTGGTTGTTGCCATTTCCTGCCTAGGTTTGCCAACTTTGTCAATGAAGTAATCATTAAAATAATATGCGACATCAAATGGTTTTGGGATGAATAAGTAATCTGATTCGTTGAAAGATGGAGTAGAACGTCTTTCTGCCCATAATTTCAATTAATGTCCTCCAAAGTTTATATCATTGATCTTGGCTTCATAATCCAGTTTCTTCTTCTTTTTGTTGAGTTCAGTCACATCGTTTCTCAAAGTCAGCCAGTCAGACTTATTAGCCACTCCTTTTGCCCAATCTCTTTCAGCCATACAGTTTTTGTAATTCATTATCAATCCACGGAGCCTTAACAGTTCTTATCACGTTTTAGGGAAGACCCAGATGTAGACAGTGTCGAAGTAACAAAAGTTTATTACTAGAACAGGGGGCAGGCAAAACGACAGGTCAAGGGCAGGCAGAGGTCAGTAATCCAGATCAGAGTCCAAAAGGTACAGAACGGCAGGCAGGCTCAGGGTCAGGGCAGGCAGGTGTCAATAATCCAGTGTGGAGTGACAAGGTACAGAACGGCAGGCAGGCTCAGGGTCAGGGCAGGCAGAATGGTCAAAGCCAGGAAAGCTAGAAAGCAGGAACTAGAATCAGACAGGAGCAAGGGGAAAACGCTGGTAGGCTTGACAAACTAAATTAACTGGCAACAGACAAACAGAGAACACAGGTATAAATACACAGGGGATAATGGGGAAGATGTGCGACACCTGGAGGGGGTGGAGACAATCACAAAGACAGGTGAAACAGATCAGGGTGTGACAGTTCTAACAGTCAGTTTCTTAACAGGTGCATGTTTATCAATAATTTGAAGAAGCAACTTCATAAATGAATCAAGTGCAGCGTGTGGACGCTCCTTATTAATCACATCAGACCACCAAATATTTTTAACATCGTCCACATCAGAGTCCCAGCAAAATCCTTTGTATGATCTCTTATACATTATTTTGGGCCCAGCCTTCGGAAGTTTGGCTTTCCTGGATCTAGCCACTATATTGTGATCACTGCATCCAATGGGTATGGTGATCAATACATGTAGATGATCTTGTTCCTGTAGTTTTTGTAAGCACCCTGATAGGGAGTGGTGGAAAAAGTACCCAACTGTCATACATGAGTAAAAGATTATATCTTTACATTAAAAACCAAATCTATCAGAATTCCAGTCATTCCAATAAATGTTATCTCCTCGATCTTCAAGAATACGACTTGGAAACATGGAAGTGTAGATTAACCAAATTGTTTTACCTGAGCCTAAAACTAAAGACATATTAGCTAGCCCTACTCTGTTGTTTATGATTCTGTTGTCATGGAGGACTGATTGGGCTCATTGATTCCAGTTGAAAAACAAATGCTGCTCTCATGGAATGGCGTGCTTTGAGCACTACTGAGAAGTGATATTTACAGTACGTGTGAAAAATGTATGCCACATGCTGTATTTGCCATAGGCCTATTGTTTACCTTTTAGTTGGTGACACTTTGATATCTTGATAATATGCAGCTGTTTAAAGGGCAAATCCACAGATGAAACAAAAATAAAACGGTCGCCCACCTCTGTGTTGGTAAAAGAGCTGAGGGATGGGACTGGAGAAATGTAACCACTCTCAGATTAATAGACAGAGCTATCGATGCATGGACTGACCATCCATGATATCAACATTTTAACCATGTTATGAGGCCATATAGCCATATAGTGTTTGTTTACATTTGCAATGTTTACAAAAATTGGAGAAAAACAAGCTTATATTTTGGGTTCTTATGGAGTGTGACAATGGAACTAAGCTCATGAGGCATTTATAAGTTATATTCTTTAAGAATCAATGGATATATACAGAAAACTTCGGAAAGTATTCAGACCCCATGACTTATTCCACATTTTGTTACTTTACAGCCTTATTCTAAAATGTATTAAAGTTGTTTTTTTCCCCTCATCAATTTATACACAATACCCCATAATGACAAAGCAAAACCATTTTTAAAAACATTTTGGCTAATTTATTACAAATCAAAAAACACATTTACATAAGTATTCAGACCCTTTTTTTGTGGAAGCACCTTTGGCAGCGATTACAGAATTGAGTCTTCTTGGGTATGACGCTACAAGCTTGGCACACCTGTATTTTCTCACATTCTTCTCTGCAGATCCTTTCAAGCACTGTCAGGTTAGATGGGGAGCGTTGCTGCACAGCTATTTTCAGGTCTCTCCAGAGTTGTTCAATCAGGTTCAAGTTCAGGCTACTCAAGGACATTCAGAAACTTGTCCCGAAGCCAGTCCTGCATTGTCTTGGCTGTGTCATTGTCCTGTTGGAAGGTGAACATTCAACCCAAGTCTGAGGTCCTGAGCGCTCTGGAGCAGGTTTTCATCAAGGATCTCTCTGTACTTTTCTCTGTTCATCTTTGCCTCGTTCCTTATTAGTCTCCCAGACCCTGATGCTGCCACCACCATGCTTCACCGTAGGGATGGTGCCAGGTTTACTCCAGACGTGACGCTTGGCATTCAGGCCAAAGAGTTCAATCTTGGTTTCATCAGACCAGAGAATCTCTGAGAGTCTGAGAGTCTTTAGGTGCATTTTGGCAAACTCCAAGCATGCTGTCGTGTGCCTTTTACTGAGGAGTGGCTTCCATCTGGCCACTCTACAATAAAGGCCTGATTGGTAGAGTGCTGCAGAGATGGTTGTCCTTCTGGAAGGTTCTCCCATCTCCACAGAGGAACTCTACAACTCTGTCAAAGTGACCATCGGGTTCTTGGTCACCTCCCTGACCAAGGCCCTTCTCCCACGATTGCTCAGTTTGCCTGGGCGGCCAGCTCTAGGAAGAGTCTTGGTGGTGATGGAGGCCACTGTGTTGGGGATCTTCAATGCTGCAGACATTTTTTGATACCCTTCCCTAGATCTGTGCCTCGACAAAATCCTGTCTTGGAGCTCTACGGACAATTCCTTCGACCTCATGGCTTGTTTTTGCTCTGACATGCGCTGTCAACTGTGGGACCTTAAGCAGACAGGTGTGTGCCTTTCCAAATCATGTCCAATCAATTGAATTTACCCCAGGTGGACTCCAATCAAGTTGTAGAAACATCTCAAGGATGGTCAATAGAAACAGGATGCACCTGAGCTCAATTTCGAGTCTCATAGAAAATGGTCTGAATACTTATGTAAATAATGTATTTCTGTTTTTTATTTTATTTTTAAATGAGCAAAAATGTCTATAAATGTGTTTCGCTTTGTCATTATGGAGTATTGTGTGTAGATTGCTGAGCATTTTTTAAAGCCATTATAGAATAAGGCTGTAACGTAACAAAATGTGGAAAAAGTCAAGGGGTCTGAATACTTTCCCGAAGGCACTGTATATAATTTGTAAGTCCAAAAATTGATGTAGCAACTACAGATTGCCCCTTTGTTTATCAAAAGTGTGTGAGTTTGATTGTGTCCATTGATTTTTTATTTTATAAAAAAATAAAAAAATGTTACCCCTTTTTCATGGTATCCAATTGTTTAGTAGCTACTATCTTGTCTCATCGCCTCGGGAGATACACAACCCAACCAAGCCGCACTGCTTCTTAACACAGCACCAACCAACCCGGAAGCCAACCGCACCAATGTGTCGGAGGAAACACTGTGCACCTGGCAACCTTGGTTAGCGCGCACTGCGCCCAGCCCGCCACAGGAGTCGCTGGTGCACGGTGAGACAAGGATTTCCCTACGGCCAAACGCCTAACCGGGATGACGCTAGGCCAATTGTGCGTTACGACAGAGCCTGGGCGCGAACCCAGAGTCTCTGGTGGCGCAGCTGGCGTAGGCTGGGATCCACATTATGCAGCTGATTGATAGGCAACTTAAAGTTCTTGAATTCAACCATTATTGGGTTCAAATACACATTTAGATTGGTGAACAGCCATCCACAACAACCACAATCCGTAAGGAGCAAACAGCTAAATGAGAGAGCAGCAGTGTGATTCTGTCACAAACGCCTGGAGTGGTGGGTGCAGAGTCAAATGCAGAGAGCAGAGGATACTTCGGAAACCGACTTTATTAGGATACCCAAAACAACGCCCAAAACAACGGGCGAAAAATCAACAGAAAATAGCCCAGCCCAACCTAACACAGGGCACAAACGGGCAGGAACACAGCACGCGCAACCTGACTGACAGAAAAACAATCCCGCACAAAAATAGGCAGGCCTAACAGGCTTAAATAGACATAAATCAAGAAACAAAATAAGAGACAGGTGCAACCAATAAGACCAAACAAACAGAAAAGGAAAAGGGGATCGGTGGCGGCCAGTAGACTGGCAACAATGAGCCACCTTCGGTGGGAGTCGTGACAGATTCACATCAATGCGCTATGTAGGTATCAATAATAAGTTATATTCAAGTTGGATCATCTTTGATGCTGACAGCAGTCACACTATTGGAAGATATATCTTGGACTGTAGCCTACACAGGTCTATTCCTGCTCTTTTCCCGCGATCCATCAAACTAATTTGGTGTGTCATCATAATGGTCTCTAACTTGTGGTCAGGCTCGCTCAGGTGGAACAAACTTAAACTTGCACCTTTTTTCAAAAGTATCTGTAATCTGATTACAATATTTTAGCTGGTAACGTAACAGATTACAGCTACCATTTTTTTGTAATCCCTTACATGTAATCTGTTACTACTCAACCCTGGGCTTAGCTCTCTCATCTTTTCCAGGCTTTTGGGAGGGAGGGAGGGAGGGTGGATAATGAACCTGTCATAGCGGATGTAAGTAATGTCCCAATGCGCTCTGGCAGCTTTCATGGCTGGGATAAGTTCTTTCCTCTTCTGGTGCACAGCTTCCAGATAGTTCTCGTTGAGGAATATATATGTTCCTCTCAAGTTATTGTCTCTTTCCAGAACAGTTAACTTGTCCTTGAACCTTAGGAACTTGATCACTATTGGCCTGGGCCTGTCACGTGGGCCCGGCTGTGGGTTTTCCAGTTCTGTGGGCGCACTCCAACTCAGTCTTCCTGTGGTCCATCTTCAGTTTCTCCGAGGTCATTTCCCTCACTTTGTCCTCCGACTCCATCCAGGTCTCATGTGGAGATTCAAATCAAATGTATTTATATATAGCCCTTCTTACATCAGCTGATATCACAAAGTGCTGTACAGAAACCCAGCCTAAAACCCCAAACAGCAAGCAATGCAGGTGTAGAAGCACGGTTCTGCAATTCCGTCCACAACTATGTTCTTCCGCCTTGACTGTCCCTCGAGATAATCTGATTTCTCCGTCATTGTTATCATGGATTCACATACAGAACTGAAGTCCTCTCTCAATGACTCATCTTGCCGTTCTCCTGTTTAAACTCATCGAGCTGACCCTGGGAGAACTGCAAACTGTTCTTCAGGTCCATTATTGTATTAGTTGACTCCACCAGTATTTGGACAAAACACATGAAGCTATTTTTGTTAGTTTAAAAGATCCTTCATCTGTGATGGAGCGACACCACTTGTCTTCGTCACGGTAGTAACATAGATTACTCTGTTACTCCGCGCAGTTCCAGACAGGGCAGGTCGCAGGGAATATCGCAGCCACAATGGCTAACCTGGTCGTGGGCTGTGTTCAAGCACTCAAGAAAACCTTGCTAGCTTGATAGGCAGCTAGGCTAGCTGCTACGCCAAACAACTCCTCAGACCCGGCCTTGGTCGGCAGGATCACTGGACAGATCGTAGCAGGCCTAGCAACTGATGCCAATTGCGTCGCTGGATCCAAACTCAAAAGGTAGCTAGCTACTAAGAAACTTGTCAATAGACTTTCAAACTTTCCAAAACAACAAACCAAGCTCTACCTCATTCTGCATTCAACAGGAAGTGATGTGTACAGGTGTGCTTGGGCTAGCAGTATTTAAACTCCCATGGTCCCATCAAAAGAACAATGTATCTGAAGGAGAATACACTTTATTGTCTCACGCAGATGACAGGTATTTAAAGTTTGATTTGATTTAGTTAATTTATTCTTTAACTTAGATTTTTGTTTGAGATGGAAATTTGAATTTAACAAATCAATTATTAATTTGTAGACAAACTGTAATTAAGTCCAGACTAAGTCAGTGGAATAGATGATCCAAGCAGAAGATACTGTTGATATTTGGTTGCGTTGACACCCAAACATAATTCAGTATCACTTTTGACATACAATAAATAGCCTATTAAATTGTAGACAAGTTAACTAATTAAATGTTGGATTCCAACTCAACCAAAAGTATATGTTATAGAATTGGATTAAGCCAGTGGCTCAGAAGGAACTATGCAAGCAGTAGATACATCTCCTTTAAATGTTAAATGTTCAATGTTACTTTAACCTTAAAATTAGTAGCATCCTTGGCCACATTTTGAGGTTACGGTAACTATCAATTTCTTCTTATGTAATCATATATAGCGTGCATGTTCATGATAGCATTGGGGGGCATCTCGGATAGTTGAGGGGCAGCTCTCAGATAATTGTGGAAGGGATCTTTGAGGACTGGTGGCCTGGCGGTTGGGAGCTTGGGCTGGTGGCTGATAGGTCGCTGGTTCAGTTCCCCGTTTTTGAGCTTGTGAGAGATCTGTCCATGTGCCCTTGGGCAGGGCTTTGACCCTGGTTGCTCCTGTGGGTCGCTCTGGATGGGAGTATGTTAGATGACTAAATGTAATGTAAATGTCTAGCGGCTTCACTGCAAGTAGATTGTATGTTTTAATATTCAATTAAAAAAATTACAGAGTGCATAGGATAGGTCGTTGCAGGTCTGTGGACATCTTCACAATTGCTGTAATAATCTGTGCAGAATCTCGAACGGCATTGATCATTTACACCGTGTACTTTTAATGTAATCTCAACTGCAATCCAGGTCATTTGGTTCTAAAGCACAGTTATAACACATTCATCTGTTGTATTAATAAACAAAATATCTGACATTTGCATGCCCATTTGAACTTTGCTGTGGTTTTAAATGGTTGAAAGCACAATGATAGACATTTTGGTGACGACTAAACCAAAAATCAGACATTATTTTTCCATTGGAATTTGGATGTGCTTTTAGATGGTTGAAAGCACAGTGATAACACATTGGGAATTATTTTTGAGTGGGTGAATAAAGGTTCAACGTCTCAACCAAATATTACCCAACTATCCACGTTGAAATGATGTGGTGTGCCCAGTGGGATGTAATCACATACCTGCCTTAGATTGGTCCTGAAGATATTTAGAGTGATCAGGCTTTATTGGCTCCAATCAGGGGGAATTTATGAAAACGTTCAGTAGTTCCAGAAGTATATTTTGATTGTATGAAGTATCTTATCCCAAACAGATCCACAACATCAAACAACATGGGCTGCCCTTCTACCTTCGTCTGCTATTTACATTGACATTTTAGTCATTTAGCAGACACTCTTTTCCATAGCTACTTAAAGTTAGTACATTAGTCTTAAAGCTGCAATATGTAGCTTTTTGGGCGACCCAACCAAATTCATATAGAAATGTCATCTGTCATTCACTTTGAAATCAAGTCTAAGAAGCTGTAGATCTGTTCTATGTGTTGCTATTTCTATGCATCCTGTTCCTAAGCTTTGTTTTTTGCGTCTTTTACTTTTGGTTTTGTACACCAGCTTAAAACAGCAGAAATATCTATTTTTGGTCATGGAAAATATATTACACAGCGGTTTAGATGACACAATAATTCTGTACACTATACCTACTTGTTTTATTACGTAAACTGAAATTAGGCCAACTATTAGAATTTAACAACCAGGAAATGGTGGAGCGATTTCTGTATAGTGCACCTTTTAAAATAACTAGGTGGGACAAACACATATCAGTCATAGCTATTACATTTTTCATTAAAGTAGCTATCAGCAAAGTCAGAGCTAGTAGAAGGTAATTGATTTTGTCTGTTGGGAGGGCAACATTCTTAGAATGAATGGTCTTATTTGACAGTAAAGCAATTACAGTATACATGGGAACCCTCTGAAAACCGTTTTTTTTTATCATTGTGAAATATAATGACTATTAAAGAGGAGATGGAAAAGTATTTAAACTATTTTCCGTCATGAACTGGCATCAGAAACACCATTTTGGTTAGATAATGTCAGGCCTTGGGTCAAAGAAAAACTGCTGCTCAGTCCAACATAAGTGAAAATATGTTCTCTTTTGAGTTTTTCTCTTCAATCATAGCTTTGTAATTAAGAAACCTGAACAAGTGGATCTGTGTGGCTAGACGGTAATGATCAACATGCCTTCATGTCCAGTGTGTGGGTTTGTACTCTTGGGTGAGTAAAAGTTCCATATCCCTCAAACTTCTAGTCGCTTATTGCCTCCTGTCTCGGAGTGCTACTCGGTCAATCCACGAAAAGAATGCCTTTTGCACACCAGTATTGAATTTGAAAAGCCTGTATATTAAATGAAGTGCCTTTTAGTATAGACCCCATGAAAAATGGAATGAATTAGATTTTGTTTTATATGAATAAAGACAAGTGCCAAAATGCAGCATTTTAACATGTTTCTCTGTACAGCCTCTGTGACTTCTAGAAAGATTTTAACCCACTTATCTAACATTTCTTCAAGTTTTCTCCATCATTGTAAGTACGTAGTTATTCTGATGCTTTAACGAAGTCATATCAGAAGATCATTTATTTCATGTGATAAATGATTCATACCTGATAGTGAACTGAACTCTGAACCAATTTTAATATGGTTAAACTATTTATTTTACAAGTATTTTTTATCTAAAGAAACATTGAACACCTAATAGCTGAATCATAGTGTAAAAGCAGATGAGCTCATTCTACTCTTTTTGGCCATTTCCTGGTGTTTTGTGGTGGAAAACTGAGCAGGTCGAGCATAACAAGTCAAACCTGTTACCCATAGATAGACAGACTATTAAACACAAGCAGCTTCCATTAAGGGAAAGGGGAATACCTAGTCAGTTGTACAACTGACTGCATTACCCCGGTCACAAGGGGATTTAAGATGAAATCGTCAACCCTGTTTCGGTCCATTCTGTTACTTTATTCGACACTTAATAGGCACTTACTATAGTTGTATTTGTATTTAACCTCTTGCGATGGGAAAACATGTTTTTTATTCAGTTGAACATGAAGCCCATTCTCTTATGGAATACGCCTGGAGTTTCAGATTCTGAAGGTAACAGATTCAATTTGGACCTTGCATGTTTTATCACAATATTGTTTTGAACGTTCATTTTGGACTGATGCCCAACTGAGAATTCTACTTAATATATTGTCAATAAGCGCTGATTAAGATTTATGCAAAAGTGCATTACAATGCTGTTCAAAAGGAAGCACATCATTCTGATGTCGTTAGCTAGAAAAGCTATTTTTTATGAACTTTGTTAGCCAATTGCCATCTGTAAAGTAAATTTTACAACATGGTTATTCTTTTTTTACCCCTTTTTTCTCCCCAATTGTTTAGTAGCTACTATCTTGTCTCATCGCTACAACTCCCGTACGGGCTCGGGAGAGACGTGCATCCTCCGATACACAACCCAACCAAGCCGCACTGCTTCTTAACACAGCGCGCATCCAACCCAGAAGGCAGCCGCACCAATGTGTCGGAGGAAACACCATGCACCTGGCAACCTTGGTTAGTGTGCACTGCACCCGGCCCCCCACAGGAGTCACTGGTGCGCGATGAGACAAGGACATCGCTACCGGCCAAACCCGGACGACGCGACCTCCCGCGGCCGGTTACGACAGAGTCTCTGGTGGCACAGCTGGCGCTGCAGTACAGCGCCCTTAGCCACTGCGCCACCCGGGAGGCCCAACATGGTTATTCTGGCAAAGTTGTTTACTACTGAACATTTGACTACTTTAGCAATGTCATCATACTTCCAGGCACTGTAGTGTAATTTAGACTAAACAGTTGTTAGTCTCCAACAAGAATGACTGGGCTTATCATGACTTTAGAGCACTATTGCGCTGGCGGAAGTGGGCGGCTTGGAGAACATTCATAACAATGACACGATCAAATGACGGAGGTGCAACCTATAAATACTGTTCACTAGGGGCAAGTTTGCACCTATTACCATCTAGTAGGCTTGCGGCTTCGAAGGATGTTGTATATGGAGGATGGGGGATTTGCATTTAAGCCGCAGACTCCGGCTCTGAGGGTTGTGTGCTCAATCCCAGTGCTAGGTACTCGTTTTTTAAAAGCTTTTCCCAAACCTTAACCCTGAACTTAACCAATTGGAATTAATGCCCAAACTTAAGTTTAACCCTAACTTCAACCATAAGTTTTAGTTTTAGTTTGACTGACAGCTAAGATATGGCACCACATTGCTGTAGTTACGCCATGGGTTGGCATTTTATTTTGAGATTGGGTTTGTGAACATGTGATCTTTATGACTGAATGTAAGAATTTGGTGAGATAAAATGTTTATTTGCATAAAGTTACACTACCCAAAAGGTACTCAATTCGTGGAATGCAGTGCAGGTGTGCTGGGGCTAGCAGTTTATGAACTCTCCGATGGTCCCATCTGAACAACAATGTCTTCCAAAGGAGGATGCACTTTATTGTGGCACATAATACAGGCTATACACAGGTCTGGGATGAATAAAAAATCCACTTATTTTTACCAATGGAATCCATGTGAGCGACGTTAGCATCACTGTAATTAAAGAAGCAATAGCTTCTTTATGGAATGTCTTTGTTGCCAGTAGAGGCCTTTGCCCGTTTTCAGTCTGAAATTAAAACATTCAAGAAATCTGAAACCTGGGTAGTATTCAGCTGCAGTAATACCTCTCTTTGGTGGCTACTCCCAAATGGAGCCCTATTCCCTATGTGGAATACTACTTTTGACCAGTACATTACATAGGGAATAGGATGCCGTTTGGGATGGAGCATCTGGCAATCTCTACACAGATTGATGCTGGAAATGAACAGAGAATGAATTTCTGAAGAGTTTATTAATCTACAACTCTACATGGATTCAACATATTTCTTTTGTATTTTGTCTTGATCATGCAATAATACAAGTCAGAAGTTTACTTACAATATCTCACATCCATATCTCACAAGCCAATATGGCATTGTTGGAACACTGATTTTAGGGGCTACAATATGCCATGAATAGCTGCTGCTAAGAATGGGACAGACTACCCTCAGTCTGTCTCTGTCAGCTCACTCGTCATCATCTCAATCCTTTTAGTGGTTAACACAAAATCTTTCCTTCCGTCTTTTCCACATTCAACCATAGAAATGGTATAAAATCTATTGCTTCAGTAAAAGGCTGAGTTCAAAGATGGAAGCGGGAGTGCATGAAAGCATACAGTAGCATTGTCCCCTGCATCCCTTTCATCCCTAGAAGACAGTGTCCTCTCCTCCTATAGGCTTTTAAAAAGCCCCCATCTGAACGTCCAAACAGAGAGGAAAGTTGCACGACATAACAGCACCAATAATACTGACAATCAGTACCTTCCCACTGTGCAAGAACTGGTTGAATTGTCACGGCTGGCTGAAGGACTGGACCAAGGTGCAGCATGGTAAGCGTACATTTTTACTTTATTTAAAAATGACGCCAACAAAACGAAGAACAACAACAACAACAACAACAACAACAAACAAACAAACAAACAAACAAACGTGAAGCTTTGGGCTATGTGCCCTGAACAACTACAACGTTAACTTCCCACAAAACAGGTGGGGGAAAAGGGTACCTAAGTATGGTTCTCAATCAGAGACAACGATAGACAGCTGACCCTGATTGAGAACCATACCAGGCAAAGACATAGAAATACAAAACATAGAAAAAAGGACATAGAATGCCCACCCTAGTCACACCCAGGCCTAACCAAAATAGAGAATAAAAAGCCTCTCTATGGCCTGGGCGTGATATGAATCAACATTGTTTCCACGTTATTTCAACCCAAAAAATCAATGTGATGATGTTGAATCAACGTGGAAAACTGATTGGATTTGCAAAAAGTAATCAATGTAAGGGCTTTTCGTTTTTTTTCCCCACCAAACCTTTAACCTAAATCTAATGACATGGTGACCTTTTTTGTTGATTTCACATTGAATTCACATTAGTTTAACCGACGTCTATGTCCAGTGGGTTATTCCTAATCGCCCATGTGATGCTGTATATATTACATCACTTACATGTGTCTTGTACTTTGTAAAAATGTACCTTTTCTTCATTGTGTGATTTTACTATCCTGTTTGATTCCAAACCTAACAAAACACAGATCCTCAAACAAGTACAGTCTTGATGATAGAATAGATACTTTAACAGTATTCATTCTGTGAGTCTAAATCTATATGAAAGATTTAGCTTACAGTTCTGACTTGAATTCCACAGTATGGTGGTTTATGTAACAAGCACTTACCAAGTGGAAATATTTTCATTTTTAGTCAAGAGGACTTAGCGGGTAGTGTGAGATTGTTCACAGATCCCTGCTATGCAGTAGCGGTGTATGGGTAAAATCACTGGGGAAGCCAATCTAGCAAAAAAAAGCCACATTACAACCAATGTGTTGTGATAATTGTGTTGTTTGCCCTATAATCCTGTTAGTTCATATGACTGGGAATACAGATATGCATTTGTTGGTCACAGATACCTTAAAATAAGGTAGGGACGTGGATCAGAAAACCAGTCAGTATCTGGTGAGACCACCATTTGCCTCATGCAGCATGACGCATCTCCTTCGAATAGAGTTGATAAAGCTGTTGATTTTGGCCTGTGGATGTTGTCCCATTCCTCTTCAATGGCTTTGAGAAGTTGCTGGATATTGGCTGGAACTGTAACACGCTGTCATATACATTGATCCAGAGCATGCTAAACATGCTCAATGGGTGAGATTTTCAGCTTCCAGGAATTGTGTATAGATCCTTGTGACATGGGGCCCTGCATTACCATGCTGAAACATGAGGTGATGGCGGCGGATGAATGGCACGACAATGAGTCTCAGGATCTCGTCACGGTATCTTTGTGCATTCAAATTGCCATCAATAAAATGTCATTGTGTTTCGTTGTCCATAGCTTATGCCTGCCCATACCATATCCGTACCGCCACCATGGGGCACTCTGTTCACAACGTTCGTCTACACGACGCAATACATGCCATCCGCCATCTGCTCGGTACAGTTGAAACCGGGATTAATCCATGAAAAGCACACTTTTCCAGTGGTGTACAGTACTTAAGTAAAAATACTTGAAAGTACTACTTAAGTTTTGGGTATCTGTACTTTACTTTGCTATTTACATTTTTGACAATTTTGACTTTTACTTCACTACATTCCTAAAGAAAATAATGTTATTTTTACGCCATACATTTTCCCTGACACCCAAAAGTATTTGTTACGTTTTCATTGCTTAGCAGGACAGGAAAATGGTCCAATTCACACACTTATCAAGAGAATGTCCCTGGTCATCACTACTGGCGGACTCACTAAACACATGCTTCGTTTATAAATTATGTTTGTATTGAAGTGTGACCATGGCTAAATTTAAAAAAGAAAATGGTGCCGCCTGGTTTGCTTTTAATATAAGGAATTTGAAACGATTTATACTTTTACTTTTGATACTTAAGTGTATTTTAGCAATTACATTTTCTTTTGATACTTAAGTATATTTAAAACCAAATACATTTAGACTTTTACTCAAGTAGTATTTTACCGGATGACTTTTACTTTAGTCATTTTCTATTAAGGTATCTTTGCTTTTACTCAAGTATGACAATTGAGTTCTTTTTCCACCACTGCATTTCTCCAACGTGGACATCAAAAGTGAGCATTTGCCCACTGAAGTCGGTCAACACCTTGGTAAGGACGACAAGCACGCAGAATAGCTTCCCTAAGACGGTTTCTTAGTTTTTGCAGAAATTTCTCGGTTGTGCAAACCCACAGTTTCATCAGCTGTCCTGGTGGTTGTTCTCAGATGATCCCGCAGGTGAAGAAGCCGGATGTGGAGGTCCTGGGCTGGTGTGGCTACACGTGGTCTGTGGTTGTGAGGCCGGTTAGACATACTGCCAAATTCTCTAACATGATGGAGGTGGCTTATGGTAGAGAAATTAACATTCAATTATCTGGCAACAACTCGGGTGGACATTCCTGCAATTAGTATGCCAATTGCACTCTCCCTCAAACCATAAGACATCTGTGGCATTGTGTTGTGTGAGAAAACTGCACATTTGAGAGTGGCCTTTTGTTGTCCCCAGCACAAGGTGCACCTGTGTAATTATCATGCTGTTTTATCAGCTTCTTGATATGCTAGACCTGTCAGGTGGATGGATTATCTTGGCAAAGGAAAAAGCTCACTAACAAGGATATACAGACATTTGTTAAGAACATTTGAGAGAAATTAGATTTTTGTGCGTATGGAAAATGTCTGGTAAGTTTTATTTCAGCTTATGAAACATGGGACCATCTTTTTGTTCAGTATACATTCAAACTCTTGCGAATTGAAGGAAAATTATGAAACACAGAGACGAAAGATAAATTGTTTTACTTTTTTTTCTTTGTACTATTTTTGGTGAAGCCTGGCTTCCCTTGGCATCCATGAATACACTGCTGCTATGATCTGGTAAAATAGCTGCATGGCAGTGGAGGCTGGTGGGAAGAGCTATAGGAGGTCGAGCTCATTGTAATGTCTGGGATGGAATCGATAGAACGGAGCAAGCAGGGTTTCCATATTTTTTATATGTTTGATACAGTTCCATTTATTCCATTCTAGCCATTTACAATGAGCCCCTCTTCCTATAGCTCCTCCCACCAGCCTCCTATGCTGCATGGGTAAATTTTTCTGCAGATTTTGAAATCAAGGTGAGAGTGTGATGGCTTCAATAGTATGATATGATAATTGTAAAAAATGTTTTTTTTATGACAAATTGGGGACCCCACCATGTAAAATATTTCTTCTGCCACCCAGCTTTTGCATGCCCACTCAACTCATCTGTGTCTAAAACAGAGATAATGTGGGAGTTAGGTTTATGAGAGAACTCTGTGACTACAGGAATAATGGCAAGGCTAAACCGATTACCCTATCAGAGACATGAGCCCCGCTCAGCCAGGTCCAGCAAAGACTGGGGGAAATGACTTTGTAGCTCAAAACCAGCGAGTCACACCATAAATCCTCCTGTCAAGAAGCTATGTTATGTTATAGCCAGCCTTTGTGTTTCAACCACTGCCAGTCACATCTGTGGTAGAAAGAGACATAACAACCAAGGTCTCAACAGCATTCCATCTTTGTTTTCAGAGAACTGATATATTGCAGCTATGTCTGCAATCTTCTTGTTAATTAAGGGGAAAATGTGCTCGATATAACAATGTACCAAGTACATGAAAAAATACGAATTCAGAGGCACTGGACAGTTCTCTTCTTGACGGGCAAGTGGTTTGTGATATGACGTAGTATTCTGGTCTTTATTCATGGTTTGTTTGTCAATGCATGTTTCTGCCTTGCATGTTTTGTGCCATAATATTTTTCCATGGCATACCATTTATATAGCAAATAGCCTTTCGCTATTCCCAAGTGGAATGTGAGATAAACCGTTTGCTATCAAATAGTTTGGATTTGGGATTTATAGGTAGCTAATGAAGTTATGCCCAGTTAGTTTAGCAGTATGAATGAAATTATACTGTAATTAGATTTGACGATATTTCTTCTAAGAGTTCAAAAGATGGGGATTTTTTTATGTAACAAAAATATATTTCACCTACCAAGCACTGGGTGTGGACTGTACCCAAGGGTAAGAAAAAGCATCATCTCATCATTCCTATAGGAATGACCAACACAATCTCACACAATTTGGGCAAATATGTACAAAAAGTATTTCAGCAGATTTTGTGAGTTTTTGTGTGGCTTAATTTGTGTAAAAATACACACATTTCTGTGTGACTTAATTCGTAGGAAAATACACATTTTTGTGCGACTTCATTCATACGAAAATATATTTTGGGGGGCAAACTTCGGAACAATCTTATGAAAGTTATTGGAACAATGCATTTTGGGCAAAGGTGTTCTATACTGTCTTTTTTTGTTTTCCCACAAAAGTTTGGGGTCACTTAGAAATGTTCTTGTTTTCCATGAAAACTTACATGAAATTAGTTGCAAAATGAATAGGAAATATAGTCAAGACGTTGACAAGATTATAAATAATGATTTATAATTGAAATAATCATTTTGTCCTTCAAACTTGACTTTCGTCAAAGAATCATCCACTTGCAGCAATTACAGCCTTGCAGACCTTTCGCATTCTAGTTGTCAATTTGTTGAGGTAATCTGAAGAGATTTCCCCCCATGCTTCCTGAAGCACCTCCCACCAGTTGGATTGGTACGTACCACACGGTCAAACTACTCCCACAACAGCTCAATAGGGTTGAGATCCGGTGACTGTGCTGGCCATTCCATTATAGACAGAATACCAGCTGATTGCTTCTTCCTTAAACAGTTCTTGAATAGTTTGGAGCTGTGCTTCTGGTCATTGTCGCATTGTAGGGGGAAACTGGCTCCAATTAAGCGCCGTCCACAGGGTATGGCATGGTGTTGCAAATTGGAGTGATAGCCTTCTTTCTTCAAGACCCATTTTACCCTGTACAAATCTCACACTTTACCACCACCAAAGCACCCCCAGACCATCACATGGCCTCCACCATGCTTGACAGATGGCATGAAACACTCCTCCAGCATCTTCATTTTTTCTGCATCTCACGACTGTTCTTCTTTGTGATCCGAACACCTCAAACTTGGATTTGTCTGTCCATAACACTTTTTTCCAATCTTCCTCTGTCCAGTGTCTGTGTTCTTTTGCCCATCTTAATCTTTTATTTGTATTGGCCAGTCTGAGATATGGCTTTTTCTTTGCAACTCTGCCTAGAAGGCCAGCATCCCGAAGTCACCTCTTCACTGTTGACGTTGAGACTGGTGTTTTGCGGGTACTATTTAATGAAGCTGCCAGTTAAGGACTTGTGAGGAGTCTGTTTCTCAAACTAGACACTCTAATGTACTTGTTCTCTTGCTCAGTTGTGCATTGGGGCCTCCCACTCCTCTTTCTATTCTGGTTAGAGCCAGTTTGTGCTGTTCTGTGAAGGGAGTAATACACAGCGCTGTACGAGATCTTCAGTTTTTGGCAATTTCTTGCATGGAATAGCCTTCATTTCTCGGAACAAGAATAGACTGACGATTTTCAAAGAAAGTTATTTGTTTCTGGCCATTTTGAGCCTGTAATCAAATCCACAAATGCTGATGCTCCAGATACTCAACTAGTCTAAAGAAGGACAGTTTTATTGCTTCTTTAATCAGGACACCAGTTTTTAGCTGTGCTAACATAATTGCAAAAGGGTTTTCTAATGATCAATTAGCCTTTTAAAATTACAAACTTGGATTAGGTAACACAACGTGTGTCACGTTCTGACCTTAGTTCTGTTGTTATGTCTTTGTTTTAGTATGGTCAGGGCGTGAGTTGGGTGGGTTGTCTATGTTCCTTTTTCTATGTTTTGGGATTTCTGTGTTTGGCCTTGTATGGTTCTTAATCAGAGGCAGCTGTCAATCATTGTCCCTGATTGAGAACCATACTTAGGTAGCCTGGTTTGACTTTTGAGTTGTGGGTGATTGTTTTCCATGTCAGTGTTTGTGCCACACAGGACTGTTTCGTTTGTTTCGGTATTTCACGTTGTTATTTTGTAGTTTAGTGTTCTTGTAAATAAAGTAACGTTATGGACACTTACCACGCTGAGTATTGGTCCGATATCTCTTACTCCTCGTCAGAAGAAGAGGACGAGCGTTACAGGAGTGGAACACAGGAGTGATGGTTGCTGATAATGGGCTAATGCTGTTTTTTTATGCATTTTTTCACTTAATACTTTGGGATACTGGTCCTATGTCAGATTTAATGAGGGTTGCCAGATTGGAATAAAAATCTGTATTTGTCTGTTTTTTCTGGTATCGATGAAGGTATTTGATTGGGGAATGGGGATACATTTTCATGATGGGAAATTAATTCATCAATAAATGTGGGGAAACAGAAGATCTGTTTGGTTTCATTTCCCCCGGTGCAACTGAATGGTATTTGCAACTATAACGAGTCTGGAATATGATCAGTTAAGCCATATCAATCCAGTTAAACAGGCTCATGTAAAATCATTTATGTTGGCTTCCACCTACAGTATGGCACTTCCAAGGCTGTTTCATGATGATTATAATGTTGTGTCAATCATGTTATATACTTAGGCTATTGTAACAACTAACAAGGCATATGCCAGCATTGTTGGCCCACTGCCTCTGCCCAGAGGCCTACTAGGTTTTCATGGCAACGGCCATTAGAGTTTACTTTGCCACGTATGAGCCCTGGTTAGAGTCCCTGTTGCAGCATTCACTTTCTTCTGCTACATTGGTGGCAGCATTGGGATCACGTCCAGCCCAAGTCTAGTTCTGTGATCTAGTGGTGGGAAGCATTCTGTTTTTCAACATTGTGTTGGGTGTAATTACATGGATATATCTAGTGAACAATGGATAAGCAACAATGGGCGTAACGGTTAGAAGAAGTCACTACAGGTGTGATCAAGCCTTACATCAAAGTTGCCTGAAGCTGAATGGAAAGTGCTATGCTCTGACCAGTTATTCCGAAGAAAATCCTCTGTGACTGTCTAATTTACATAAGTTAACTTACCAATGTGGACCCAAAGCAAACACATTATACACATTTACAAACTACCTGTTATTATAACCATGGTGTTATTTTGTTACAGAAGCTTAAATATCTAATAACCTGACAATGATCCACATCATATGAGTAGACAAATAATGTAAGTGTTATGCAGCAAAACACAACTATCCCTTTTTTTAGGATGCAAATCAGTAATATGAATCACTGTTGAACCAACCTGTTCTGATCTAATGAGATGGATGTAGGATTTTCCACGGCCTCGGAACGAGGCCTTTCCCAGTCAGGAAGGACGAATCTAGACCCCTCTTGGTTCTCATTGGCGAAGACTGTACTCAAGTTAGGGGTTATTATTATAGGGCTGTGAAACACATAGCCGAATGGCTTCAGACTGAGCATTTCTCACTGAAAATTGCTGCTGATATTGAAAATAGTTTAGGATTAGGGTATCGAATTCATTTCAGACTCTCCTATCCCACTATTCCCAACATGTTATACCCCATAGGTTGTAAATAAACATTTTGAAGCTGATATAACTTTGTTATTATTAACATTATTATAGGGCTGTGAAACCCATGGCTGAATGGCTTCAGACTGAGTAATTCTCACCATTTATTTACGGAGAGCAAATCCCATTTTATAACAGGTAGTGTCCATTTATTTACGGAGAGCAAATCCCATTTTACAACAGGTAGTGTCCATTTATTTACGGAGAGCAAATCCCATTTTACAACAGGTACTGTCCATTTATTTACAGTAGTGTGGTGATTAAGTCATTCTTTCTTCAGTGGAAATACAGAATATGTATAAAAATGCCAAATATATCCAAAAGCTAAATCTATTTCATCATTACTGAGACATGCAAACTACAAACATTTAGTGAGTTAATGAATATATGACAACTAGATGCAAAAGGCAAGAGTTGGCTATAACATGAGTACAAACAAAGTGAGTGTGTGTAAGTGTTTGTGTCTGTGTGTGTGTGTATTATAATTTCCCATCATAAAAATGTATCCCCATTCGCCAATCAAATATCTTCATCGATACCACAAAAAAAAAACAGACAAATAAAGCTTTTTTCTCCAATCTGGCAACCCTCATAAAATCTGACATAGCCTTGTTTTAAATGCATTTGAAAGAAATGGTGAAATGCACACAAAAAAGTGGAGCCTTGTATTAAATGCATTATGAAGAAAATTGTGTAGGCCTACTGTTGCCTACACTAAAAAAGACCTGTATCCCAAAGTGTTAAGTGTAAACAAGCATAGAAAGCATTATAAGCATTAATAACACCCAACCCATTAATTTAGGGCGGCAGGTAGCCTACTGGTTAGAGAGTTGGGCCAGTAACCGAAAGGTTGCTGGATGGAATCCTCAAGCTGACAAGGTAAAAATCTGTCGTTCTGCCCCTGAACAAGGCAGTTAACCCACTGTTCCCTAGTAGGCCGTCAATGTAAATAAGAATTTGTTCTTATCTGACTTGCCTAGTTAAATAAAGGTTCAATCTAAAAAAACACACACAAAAAAACATATTAAATAAGAAAAATATATAACTATGTGTAATTATTTCGGTGACAACCTGGTTGATGAACAATATTGGGTTGTTAACACATTTTTTTAAATGAATATATAAATCAATGTGGGACACATTGTGGGACACACAAAAAAGTGTGTCTGAAATGAATGAAATACCCTAATCCTAGAACAGCTCTAATAACTTTAAAGAGATAGTTCCAAAGTTTGCCCCCCAAAAATGTATTTTCACATGACCGAAGTTGCACAAAAATGTTTGTCCTTTCACACGAATTAAGCCACACAAAAACAGGTCAAAATGTCGGGGAAGAGATTTGTAAACAACTTTACAAGTGAACAAGTCAATCAGTTTCTCCTGGGTCAACATCTTAATATATAAACAAATTTGAACAATCAGTCCAAACAAATAAAACAACAGACCATTGCATACAATTAATTTTGTGTTGTGGAATTGTATTTTAAAAATTAAATGGAACCTTTAGCGAGACCGTTGCAAAGAAAGCATCAACCTTTATTTTTATTAAAAGAGATATTTTAAATTGTGGTCTGAAAATTGGATATTGATTTAGCACAAGTCTTGAATGGTGAAGTGCACTCTCCTCTCTACTGAAACCTTGGAAAAAAGTACTATTGTACATTTGTCCTTATGAGATAGACATTGGTGACCTTGAACTTTACAAACTACAACAATACAGACTTGTGTATTCTCTAAAATTGTATTGAGTTTAAACAAGGCCTATGAAGATCTAGTGTTAGAATAGTGAAATAAAATAATAATTGTACGTTCTTCATTTCACCCACCATTTCTGCTCTGAGTCATAACATTAAGAATAGATTAGAGTGCACATGACATGTAAAACAATATCTCACACACAAAAAGATAACCAACCTTGATTTAATCTAATGAAAAGGAAAAGTCACAGTATTTATTTGTGAATTTGCATGCAGCTGGCAATAGTTTTAGGTCAATGGTGAATATGCAGTAAGCTATTGCTTGTGGCTTGTGGCTTGGTGTAAATTGGTGTGGAGTGAGGACCATTCATCTGTAATTGCAGGGATATAATCTAAAGAATATTTGGAAATACACTGTTTAGATCATCAGTGATAGAAAATCACTATTGTTAAGTTGAACGAAAGCCTTATTGGCAATGGCTCTACAACACACTGCCTGATAGGCATTAAGTGTAACATGAGCTGGTATAAGTTAAGTTGGGGGAAGGGTGTGACATTTTAATGCAAACCCACTGGGCAAAAACTGGTTGAATCAATGTTGTTTACACATCATTTCAACAAAGAAAATCAATGTGATGACATTGAATGAATGTGAAAAACTGAATGGATTTGAAAAAAGTAATCAACCAACGTAAGGGAATTTCGTCATTTTTTCCCACCCAACTTTTCACCTAAATCCAATGACGTGGTGAAATTATTTTTGTATTTCTCATTAAATTCACGGCAGTTGACAACTCAACCAAATGTAAATCAAAATGAAACCTTGATCTGACGTCTGTGCCCGGTGGGAAGCATCTCCAAGCTGTTCTCTGTGTCCCTGCCCTTTGATATGTTTGCTATGTACCAAGCGCAGGGAGCTTGTCCACAACAATCAAGTCATGGAAATACCTGCTGCTTGTTCGTGGACAATGTTTGTGGAAAAATGTCAACATTGAAGCTTCACTTAGGTGCATGCGGAATGGTCCAGATCTCGCCTGTGCCCTGTGAACACATTCACTGTATATTGTAGGTCCGTGTCATTTGGAAATCAAATGAAAACTTTGAGGCCAAAGGAGAGGAACCATAAGCCTGATGGCCTTTCTTTCATAAGATGTGCTGTACATTATAGCCAGATCTATTATCTCTGTCCTTGAGTCTGTTCTTAGTGCACCAACGACTACATGCTATTTGTACAGGTTTCTCCCTTTTATAAAAACTTGTTTCTAACCTTGGATTAATATATCATTGAGGTTCAATATAAACTATTGTCAATGTCAGCAGCAATTTCCGGTGGTCCTAATGTTTTGTACACTCAGTGTAGTCGCCAATGGGTCTTAGTCCCTGTATAAAAAAGAGCATGAGATCCCTTCCTAATCAACAGTGCCATCTGCAGGCTGCTATATTCTATCCATATTTTTGTTCAGCTTAGAAGGCCATATTTTATCCAAAGGGATTCAATCAATTGGAGATATTGGATTTCCAGATACCGCTTTCAGAAGTGTGTTTGATTTACACAGCAATTGTAATGGGTGACACTTGAAATGGTTCTGTAAAGAAAAAGGGGAAAGTCTATGCCTTTCAATACGGAAAGTCACATAGGCCTACTCCAGAGTGACCTCAAAATAAACACAAACTATTTTCAGGCCCAGTGCTGTAACAGGGACATTAAAAAAAAGGACCGATTTGTTGTTGATCACTCTGCATCTCCACCAAATATTATAACACGACCCCTTTTCATCTGTGTCTCTACTGTGCCTACTGTGCAATGTGACTAACCTGCAGTGCACAGAAATTCCACTCGGATGAGCTATAGTTCCACTATTCAATTTATGGACCAAAGATCAACATTAAAGACACAATATGTAAGATCGCCTGCTGTTTCAGCAAAAAAAAAAAAGAAGTTAAGTGAAAAAAAGAAAAGGAAGATACAGCAAGGTGATAAAATACATGACTAATAAACAATAGACCACAGCATTAAGGCAGTCTGACCAGAGCCTTATGAGTCTGCCTATCTTGATGCTTCCTCCCTTTTTAACTCATTATTGCATAATCTGGTAACTGTACCACATTATGTGTCTGTGGTCTCAGCACTTAGTTCCAGCCTAGCTAGTGATTAACTCTGCTCGATTTGATCTATGCTGGTAGTAAGCCTAAGCTCCAGCTGCATTTGCCATTATCAAACCCATAAAAGTTTATGGTTCAGGACATGTGTGATATGAGCCCATGTGATTGTGGAAGTGTTTAATGGAGCTCAGATGAGGACGTGTTAACATGTGTTTGTTGCAGCTAGCAGCAGGCCCAGGCCTAGGGGAGTCCCACAGTCTCTCCTCACCATCTCCCCTGAGAGTCCAGTACTGTGACTGTGTGGTAGTGTGACAACGTATAACTTCTCTGTCTTTGGCAAGAGAGCAGCAGGGGGACAATTTGGAGATGGCCCTTACAGTAAAGTAGTCCTACTTTACAGTAAAGACATTGATCAAGTAGATCTTGTTGATCAACCAATAGCATTGGTTCTATTCACATTTGTCAAAAAAACAAGGAATACATTTTTTGGGGATTTCCCTAAAGCGAAATAACACCAGTCAATCAAAAGTAGATTTGAATGTTTAGGATAAAGATGCATAGAGACAGAGCAAAAGAGAAGCACGTATACTATTTGATTAGATTTAACTCGATCTAATTAAGACATTAACAGAGGTCATTCATACCTCACTGTCCTATGGTCATCACTTTATGTTAAACAAAAAAAAACACCTTATCTAAGTGATAGTGTTGCTGTCATCAAATAGGCTCGAATATGTAGGTTGGCAAACTGGCAATTGATTGCAGAATAGTGTATGTAAGAAGTAAGCCTAGTATTAACGATCATAGGCCTATACCTTTCAGCCGGGGTGGGCAGTTGAACTCAACAATTATTTTTTATTAATTGTGTTGCGCGTCTACTTTTCTCGCCTGCTCAGCAATTATCCCCCTCTCCCCAACGACACGGAGGCGGCCAGACTGGTTGGTCGACCCGACCACTGGGTGACGCATGTGGATGAAACACGGAAGAGTTCATTCAAGGAATGAATATACTGTGGAGAAGCAGGGAGGATAGAAACAGACGGAGCGCGTCGGGATCCTTTCTATTACGACAAAACTTCCTAAAGGAAATGATCCCATGAAAACGAAACAAATGTGTCTCCATATGCGCCTTCGTTGCGTTACTGTGGATAAAAGCTGAGATGTCTGTAAAGAGGAAAGTTAATGGATTCTTTGTCGTTTGGTCTATACTTTCCGCGGTCGGTGAAAAACTCGGTAAGCAAACTAACCGTTGTTAAAGCAACAATGATTTACACGATTAACCAATACTGTTTGTACTACAACCGATGAGATGTAACATATCTAGTTACCTTACATTCGATTAGAGACATTTATTTCATTCACCATGGTTCTGATCGTTTTACTTTGTACTAGACTTCATTCACTTTTGATGTGCCTGATCCACATGGCAGATCAAGGGTTAATAACACTGTGTGGCATGTTCAACAAGCCTCGAATGTTAAGTAACCTACGTGTGTGATAACTGGGTTGCCAACAGTCAAATGTAACAATAGTGTGTGGCATATAACTACAATCAATGTATCTTATGCATCATACATTTGTTACATATCATTGTTAGGCCACATTAAGTTGCGATCAATCATGCAAAACGTTGAGAACTCTGACTCAAATGTAACCAGTCATGTTTTAACAGTTGTCTTTCAAACATTACACTTTGAGCTGTACTTACTATATTAGATGATGCATGTGCAATGATGAACCATTAAGGCCCGTTGACTTTAGTTTAAAAATGCACTCTTATAGATTCATTGATCTCCACACTGCTTAAATATTTCAACCTTTCTACTGAGCAGAGACGGTTTGTTTCAACGTTTCCACAGCAAGTCCCCTACTCGTATGGGATTGTCAGCAGGCTTCCATGATATTAAATATTAAAGTGTGTTGTCAGTTAGGATGTCTTTGAACTATCATGTTGTTGACATGTAGGGCAACACACTATACCCGTCAATTGTAATCTAACTATCCTTGAGAAGATACAGTAGGTGACTTTCAGCAGTGACAAACCTGCCATACGGAAGGAACTAGCTGGGTTTATACTAGCTATGATCGTCCTCTCACACCACAGTGACAGCATGGCTCGATTTTGTACTCATGTAACCTTCTAGGCTCATAGTAGGCTACGTGCCATTGGACGCATCTCAATTGCGTACTCCTCGCATCCTCTCAACTCCTTCTCAAAACCCATTGGAGGAAAAGGACCTCTGGCTCTCTCATCCAATGGGTTTTGAGGAGGCGAGGGTATGCAATTGAGATTCTCCCTTAGAAGCTGGGTCATCTTTTTGTGCCTGTGCTCCTGTGGTATTGTCTCTCATTACCAAGGAGGCGCTGCTGGCTCTTGAACAATGAACTGTGGTGCCACGCATGCCTTAGCACTCACAAGCAGTCAGTTTAGGAGACAGCTAAATCTCTCTGGCTGCCTTTGGGGTTCTAATGTTGATCCATGCAGTGAGCAGTTTTAGTCCGATGCATATTATAGTCCAACATAGAGTTGGGGAAGAATTGATTCCAGTCATTGCTTGATGGTGTTTCCCCCCACCACCTCTACCTGGCATTAGGTTGAGCCTCCCTGTTTGTCACATTGACTACTTCCACGGCTCTCCCTCTGAGTGTTTGAGGTGAATACTTCATATTTGTCCCGAGGGCAGTAGTCAGTCAGGTGATCAGGAGAGACGATGAGAGATGCGCTGGCATTTTAAATTGAAATTGCATCATTATATTGTCTGCTACTACTCTATTTTTCACGAGTTTGTTGGTGTTTATCAGTATACCTGGAGTGAAATAAGGATACACACCGTTTAGGAGGAATTAGCATAGGCGGCGCATCTATAAGGCTAAGCTTCCCCTAAAGTAAATTGAAATGCACAAGTTAGTTAGCCTAATTGGCATATTCCTGTCTATACAGAAATTAATCAAATGAAGGGCCTCCCGAGTGGCGCGGGTGGTCTAAGGTACTGCATTGCAGTGCTAGCTGTGCCACAGAGAACCTGGTTCGAGTCCAGGCTCTGTCGCAGCTGGCTGTGACCGGGAGACCCATGGGGGGTGCACAATTGGCTCCGGGTTGTCCGGGTTATGGGAGGGTTTGGCCGGCATGGATGTTCCTGTCCCATCGCGCACTAGCGACTGCTGTGGCAGGCCAGGCGCAATGCACGCTGACATGGTAGTCAGGTGTACGGTGCTTCCTCTGACCCATTGGTGCGGCTGGCTTCCGGGTTAAGCGGGCATTGTGTCAAGAAGCAGGGCGGCTTGGCTGGGTTGTGTTTCGGAGGACGCACGGCTCTCGACCTTCGCCCCTCCCGAGTCCGTACGGGAGTTGCAACGATGGAACAGGACTGTAACTACCAATTGGATATCATGAAATTGGGGAGAAAAAGGGGTAAAATAATCAATTAAATAATTTAATCCAAAAAATAAAAAAAATATTCTAAATGCTACACCAGAAAGCATGATTTGGATGATCATTAGCTTCTCGAAAAAATTAAAATAAAAGATTGTTTTAAATTGCATAGCCTGTCGGAAGGGCCAGCAATTTGGGCAGCGCTGCGTGGCAAATAGTAAAGAGATGATTGTTGAGTTGCGAATGTCAGTGAAACAGAGGCCCAGCCAGGAATATCGCAATATTTCTAAATACAATTGCTGGAAAACATAGTTTGGAGTTCAAATGTCAGAGGAAGGCCCTAAAAATGGTCAGACTCCAGTCATCCAAGTCAAAGACTGTTCTCTCTGCTACCGCACGGCAAGCGATACCGGAGCGCCAAGTTTAGGTCCAAAAGGCTCCTTAACAGCTTCTACCCCCAAGCCATAAGACTGCTGAACAATTAATCAAATGGCTCCCTGGACTATTATTTAGTTTAGTTTATTTGCACATTTGATTTGAAATGGCTATTGCTGTAAAGAGAAGACAAAGAAAATACTCTAATCTGCTCAATTTAATTGTAAAAACACCAGGAAATCAGCTCTGTGATTTTTTTATAATTTGGGAAATCTTTTCCAAGTATTCCCACGCATAATAGAGAAACGTGATCATATACAAATGTAAGCAAGGTTTGAAATGATTATGTTTTAGTCAAATATCTGTTTGGGTTTCCAAACGAGAGCGACTTTTAACAGTGTTACGTCATACTGGCTGGATATCTGCCTGTTTGAACGCCAATAACTCAGATAAACATGAAATGACCCAGGGAATCGATAGAACATCACTCAGAGATGCACAAAAACAATGTACCATTCAAAATGGGTGAACCTTTCTTTTTTTTAATGTTTCCAACATTTTCGGATTACTAAGCACCAATTGATTTAGAACCATGGAGAGTTACCCGGAAGTTGCAAGGAAAACAGGACCTGCTTGCACTATTCCAGCACCATTTCAATGTTTCAACATCATCAAACCACCTATGCTTAGTCTAATACCGCGACAACTACACTGAACAAAAATGTCTATGCAACAATTTCAAAGATTTTACTGACTTACAGTTCATATGAGGAAATCAGTCAATAGAAATAAATTCATTAGGCCTTAATCTATGGATTTCACACGACTGGGAATACAGATGTGTATCTACTGGTCACAGATACCGTTTTAAAAAGGATAGGGGCGTGGATCAGAACCAGTCAGTATCTGGTGTGACCACCATTTGCCTCGTGCAGCGTGACACATCTCCTTCACGTAGAGTTGATCAGGCTGTTGATTGTTGCCTGTGGAATGTTGTCCCACTCCTCCTCGATGGCTGTGCGAAGTTGCTGGATATTGGCGGTAACTGGAACACGCTGTCATACATGTTGATCCAGAGCATCCTAAACACGCTCAATGGGTGAGTATACAGGCCATGGAATATCTGGGACATTTTCAGCTTCCAGAATTGTGTACAGATCCTTGCGACATGATGCCGTGTATTATCATGCTGAAACATGAGGTGATGGCGGCGGATGAATGGCACAATAATGGGTCTCAGGATCTCGTCATGGTATCTCTGTGCATTGCCATCGATAAAATGCAATTGTTTGTTTGTCTGTAGCTTATGCCTGCCCATACCATAACCCCACTGCCACCATGGGGCACTCTGTTCATAACGCTAACATCAGCAAACTGCTCACCCCTGCCGTCTGCCCGGTACAGTTGAACCGGGATTCATCCGTAAAGAGCACACTCTCCAGCGTGCCAGTGGCCATCGAAGGTGAGCATTTGCCCAAGTCGGTTATGAGGCCAAACTGCATTCAGGTCAAGACCCTGGTGAGGACGATGAGCACGCAGAGCTTCCTTGAGACTGTTTTTGACAGTTTGTGCAGAAACTCTTTGCATTTACATTTACATTTAAGTCATTTAGCAGACGCTCTTATCCAGAGCGACTTACAAATTGGTGCGTTCACCTTAAGACATCCAGTGGAACAGCCACTTTACAATAGTGCATCTAAATCTTTGGTTGGGCAAACTCAGTTTCATCAGCTGTCCGGGTGGCTGGTCTCAGACGATCCCGCAGGTGAAGAAGACTGATATTGACGTCTTAAGCTGATGTGGTTATACGTGGTCTGCAGTTGAGGCTGGTTGGACATACCACCAAATTCTCTAAAAAGTCGTTGGAAATTAAAATTAAATGATCTGGCAACAGCTCTGGTGGGCATTCCTGCAGTCAGCATGCCAACTGCACACTCTCCCAAACCTTAACATCAGTGGCATTGTGTTGTGTGACAAAACTGCAGTGTGTTTCCCAGAGTCTGGACTTTTTGTACAACGCCACTCATCACTACAAAACATCTTCAATGAGTTTTGGGCTAAAGTATGTAGCGAACGACAGAATAGCTGAAGAATTTAGTCAGTGCGAGTCGTCAAGCTAGCTATAGGCACTGCATAGACAAATGTTGCCTTGCTATGAATGACATCAAGGCGGTGGCCCGTTCCTGTAGGTTCATGCTCTACAACATCCGCAGAGTACGACCCTGCCTCACACAGGAAGCGGCGCAGGTCCTAATCCAGGCACTTGTCATCTCCCGTCTGGATTACTGCAACTCGCTGTTGGCTGGGCTCCCTGCCTGTGCCATTAAACCCCTACAACTCATCCAGAACGCCGCAGCCCGTCTGGTGTTCAACCTTCCCAAGTTCTCTCACGTCACCCCGCTCCTCCGCTCTCTCCACTGGCTTCCAGTTGAAGCTCGCATCCGCTACAAGACCATGGTGCTTGCCTACGGAGCTGTGAGGGGAACGGCACCTCAGTACCTCCAGGCTCTGATCAGGCCCTACACCCAAACAAGGGCACTGCGTTCATCCACCTCTGGCCTGCTCGCCTCCCTACCACTGAGGAAGTCCAGTTCCCGCTCAGCCCAGTCAAAACTGTTCGCTGCTCTGGCCCCCCAATGGTGGAACAAACTCCCTCACGACGCCAGGACAGCGGAGTCAATCACCACCTTCCGGAGACACCTGAAACCCCACCTCTTTAAGGAATACCTAGGATAGGATAAAGTAATCCTTCTCACCCCCCCCCTTAAAAGACTTAGATGCACTATTGTAAAGTGGCTGTTCCACTGGATGTCATAAGGTGAAAGCACCAATTTGTAAGTCGCTCTGGATAAGAGCTTAAATGTTAAATGTAATGAGAAATCTCAGGAGCATAAAAAAAGACCGACTGAAACCACCAACACAGGCACCCCATATGAGCAGATCGGAAAATGTCTAGGTCATGTTTGCTGGGGATGCTGTAAAGTGTTGAAAAAAAAGTACATCTGGACTAACTATATATATATTTTTTTAAATGACAAAAATGTTCAACCTTAAACATACAGTAGACAGAGGTTGATTGTTATTGTCCCAAACAAACCACTACATGAAAATATTCTTGAGCTGATGTTACAGGGCCCACTCTGCCCTTCTCTGTTTACACACCTATGGTCAGTAATGCTCTGTGGCATAGGTGTAGTCTATTTCCTCCTCTACCATTGTGGTAATGATGTCACCGCTCCTGCACCTTCTCCCAGGTGGGTAGCTGCATCCTGTTTTAAAATGTTCTGTCCCGCTGTGCTGTTCGCCCAGCCTCACATCTGGACCTAGTTCAGCCTCAGACCACAAAGGCCACTGTGTGTGCCTGCCGCTCCATGGCTTGGGAATGGCCAGACAAGCCAAAGATCCCATCTTGTTTTTTTAATAGCCTCATTTGTCCACGGGCCTGCTAATTTTGCTTAAATGTTTTTCAGTTAAATTTGATTTACCTTCCTTAGAAAGAATCTAACTTTAGGGATTCTTATCCACAAGTCAAGTGTTTTTTAATACATGTTTATTCCTATACAAAATGCTCCACCATCACACAGAACCTACCATTGATGTCTGGACAGTGTTTATGTGCCACATATATCTGAGTTTAAGGGCCCAGTCCAAAAACAAACCCCTAGCCGCTACCTCCTGGCCTAAGCTTTTTTTGCGCATGGACAATTTCTGGAATCTTTTATGTCAGCTCATGAAACATGGGACCAACACTTAACATGTTGCGTTTTTATATTTCAGTATAAATCTGAATGACATAGATAGGTATGATTGAAGAATTTAGTAGCTCAACCTTGCCTTTGATAAGAGGTTTAATTTTCACCATATTGCTAAGCAATAATGTCCTATCCACAATAAGTCGCAAGTGATTAGACTAGGACTGGGTCAAGGTCGGTGGGAAGCAGTCTGGTGACTGGTCTCTGTGGGACACAGCTGCCATGAGGCCCGTGCAGGCCTGTTAGTGCTGTCACAGGTGTTAATGCCACACCCTGGGGGACAGTGGATTAACCACCCTGTAAACAGGGGCCACTGTGTCACCAGGGCTCCAAGCCGTGGGATCCACTGACACACACACACGGCCAAAAGGCAGCCCCACACCTGCAGGAGCCTGGATCTGGTCTGGCCCCAGCAGCTGATCGTCTCAGACAGTCAAACACCCCACCTCTTCTTTCACCCAATGGGGATCTCCAGGGAGAAAGCATTGCCTTTCTTGGAGGTTGTGTGTCAGTGTTATGCTGTGCGTTCCTAAGCAGAAATGCAACAGGTATTTCTGTGAAGTAACTCCTGTTTGTTTTGACTTGTCGGTCTAAGGAGAAGATATTGGCTCATGAGACATTGGTTCATTATGACACACTGTGATTGATGTAATTAGGACTGACTTCAAATAGCTCTCATTAGGCGTTGTATTTGACTGACACAATGCAACATTTTACAGTATGTTTGGCATGTCTTGACTTGTCTCCCTCACACAATGTTTACTTACCATGAGTGATTGTTTTTATATGTACTGGCATGTTCTCTTTGTAGACCTGCTGCCGACATTAGTAATGTTGTCAAGCAGACTGATAAATGTCTTCTTCACTGGTTGTGAAGTGAAAGTTGAGCCCTGAATGTACAATGTTGATTGTCTTACAAAAAAACTTCTTATTTGCCTTCTAGATGACAGAGCACTTTGCATCTTATTGGTTTCTCTCCACCATCACACATTCCTCATATCATGGTCTAACAGGTCTTCAGCGATGTAGCTGAAATACAACAACAAAGTAGAGACAGAGCTTCGTCCTAATCTAACTCGACTTCTCTCCTATGGTTTTGTCCAGATGACGGTTGTGGCCACTCCGTGCTGGGCCCAGAGAGCGGTGTCCTCTCCTCTAAGAGCTACCCGGGCACCTACCCCAACAATACCTGGTGTGAGTGGAAGATCCAGGTGCCAGAGGGCAACAGCCTAGTCATCAGGTTCGGTGACCTCGACGTGGAGGCACGGGACTGCCAGTCGGACTACGTCAAGGTCCTCAAGGGGGGCTACGGGGGAGAACATGGTGAGTCTGAGTCAACCATCTTGGCCTTGGCTATTGTCTCTCTGGGTCTATGAGTTTATGTATGACCTAGCTAGCTAGCTAGCTGTGGTAGTGGTGGTTTTACACAGAACAGTCTTCACAACGTTCCTCCCCCACAGATGAAAAGCACATGTCAGACTGCAGATCCCTAATAATTTAGCCAAGGACAGAGTTCTTGTGGGAGATTTGACTATTTATATATATCTATTTATATAGAGAGCTGGAGGGGGGCGCGGATGTCTCTGTGAGGCTGTTCGCAATTACAACAAAGAGGAAGGTGTGGATGATCCTGCTGGTCCGAGAATTCAAGCCCACGACTATTCTATTAGTCTCTGTTAACTTGATATCTGTGCTTTGATAGGGTTTGAATATACACTACCAGTCAAAAGTTTGGACACACCTACTCGTTCAAGGGTTTTTCTTTATTTTGACAATTTTCTACATTATAGAATAATAGTGAAGACATACAAACTATGAAATAACACATGGAATCATGTACTAACCAAAAAAGTGATCAACAAAATCAAAATATATTTGAGATTCTTCAAAGTAGCCACCCTTTGCCTCGATGACAGCTTTGCACACTCTAGACATTCTTTCAACCAGCTTCATGAGGTAGTCACCTGGAATGCTTTTCCAACAGTCTTGAAGGAGTTCTCACATATGCTGAGCACTGGTCTGCTTTTCCTTCACTCTGTGGTCCAACTTGTCCCAAACCATTTAAATTGGGTTGAGGTCTGGTGATTGTGGAGGCCAGGTCATCTGATGCAGCACTCATCACTCTCCTTCTTCGTTAAATAGCCCCTACGCAGCCTGGAGTTGTGTTTTGGGTCATTGTCCTGTTGAAAATCAAATGATAGTCCCACTAAGCGCAACCAGATGGGATGGCGTATCGCTGCAGAATGCTGTGGTAGCCACGCTGGTTAAGTGCGCCTTGAATTCTAAATAAATCACAGACAGTGTCACCAGCAAAACACCCCCACCTCCATGCTTCATGGTGGGAGCCACGCATGCGGAGATCATCCATTCACCTACTCTGCATCTCACAAAGACACAGCGGTTGGAACCAAGAATGATTCACGGAGTCGCTGTCTGTTAATGTGGAGATGTCTGATACTTGAACTTTGAAGCATTTATTTGGGCTGCAATCTGAGGTGCAGTTAAATCCCAATTGTCTGAGGCTGTTAACACTAATGAACTTATCCTCTGCTGCAGAGGTAACTCTGGGTCTTCCATTCCTGTGGCGGTCCTCATGAGAGCCAGTTTCATCATAGTGCTTGAGGGTTTTTGCAACTGCACTTGAAGAAACCTTCAAAGTTCTTGACATTTTCCGGATTGACTGACCTTCAAGTAATGGACTGTCGTTTCTCGTTTTGCCTCAGTTTTATTGCTGTTCTTTCCATTATATGGACTAACCGAGAATAGATGCTCAGGGCTTTGCAGCAGATATGTAGAATGTTTGAGTTGAATAGACAGGCCTTACAGACGGTGTGCTCTTAACTGACTCGTACAGTAAGACATTGTGACCCTTGACCCTCCATGTAATCTTCATTCCAATTTCTTTACTTTGATTGTCCTGCATTTTGTTAGAAGTCGATCAATTTTGTATTGAACACATCTAAGGAAACAGTGACGCAAGTGTGGACAACATGTGAGACGCAACCGCCACCTCACCTGACAATTAGTCACGGTATATCTGACGAGCAATGAAACTTCTGCCGGCTGTTAGTGGAGCCCCACACAGAAGCATTTGTCATGCAGCACTGTGCCAGGAAGTCTCTCCTTCAGCCTGCTACTGCGAGTAAGAATGAGCAGGAAGTCTCTCCTTCAGCCTGCCACTGCGATAAGAATGAGCAGGCTGGGGAGAAGAGCAGGGTATGGGCTGAGGGTAATGTTGAGCTGCCAGATCCATCTTAATGCAGTGAATGATTATCATGCCCATGTTGCAACTCGCCCACGGCTGAGTTTACCAGTACAGAGGCCAGGGTGTCAAGGGCCCTTGGAATTCTCCGTGGTGAAACACCGCATGCCTTGGCTTCTCCCCCTCAACAGCTTGCTGGTGGAAGTATTCCATTACCGACCAGGTTTCACAACGTGTGTTGAGCATAAATATCCATAGGAATTAGCGTTGTTTACAGTATCCCATTCCCGGGTCATACTTTTCTAACAGGAAATTGTGTCCTGACCTTGAAAGTGGTATTTTCAGTTCTTTTGACACTTCTTCTTATATGACCCTTCTAATGTTCCGTAGGACAATAGGGTTGAGGAATGTATTTGTTCATCGTGAAATCCCTCGGTGTTGTTGACGTGTAGTACCGTGAGTCGGTGGATATAGTGATTTCCACCCCAGCGGCTGTGGCTTCCGTGGTGCTGACTGGTGGAGGCATCGTGTCTCATGGCCGTCAGGTGAAAGAAAAGCCACAAAGGCCATGGAGACCAAGAACAACCAGCACTGGCTGAGTTCCCTCTCATTGGAAAGGGCCCTGGGCACTAGGTTGGACTGGGCATCTCTCTCTCCCATCTCTTTGTCTGCCCTGCAAATGATTTACAGTGAGATTCCTGTCGTTGACAAAAGGGAAGCTTTTTTTTCCCTCCTGTGTGAAAGGGAGAGGAAGAGCGGTTTAGATGACATGATGTGGCTTGGCTTGTTGGGGCTGAAAATAGAGTGTCCGTTGGTGAGGTCTGGAGGGACAAACAGTTCCGGTGAGAGGGGGGACCCTGTAGATAGCAGGTCAGACCTTGTCTGTGACCTCAGATATGGTGTCGGGGTTTTCCGATAATATGTAATTTTTGCTCTATTTTGGTGGCCTCTGTTACACTCTAATGCTTTGATTCCTTTTGAAATACACAACTAAACTATTTTACCTCCAACATTGGTAGAAGAGTTGAGTAGAAAGACAATTAAAATGACTGAAAATGTACTGTATGAATTCAGTGTTTTGTTATAGTTTTGGATATTGTCTAGTCCTATATGATCAGGACTATTTTCTAAGAAAGAGAACAGTAGATTCACGGTATAACGAAATGTGTACTTTTTTTAATTTAAAAAAAAAACCCACACAGTTCGGTACGAGAATTTTTGTTACTTCTGTCAAATGTGTCTCACATGAGTGAGAGGATCAAGTCTGTCAGTGCAGCCCCCTTTATAGTGCTAAGATCAAAGTGCCTGCTCCGCTTATTCATTCTTTGCAAGAGCTGTCTGGGCTGTTGTTAGCTCCCCAGTCCACAACAGGAGATTGGTGGCACCTTCAATGGGGAGGACAGGCTTGTGATGATGGCTGGAGCGGAATAAGTGGAATGGTCTCAAATGCATCAAACACATGGTTTGTAAGTAGCCTGTGCACCGCGTCTCTGTGGCTGGCTATATGAAACATGTGAAAGAAAACACATGAATGTGCCACAAAACAATAATTAGGCTAAGTTACCACTTAGGACGTGTAAATTCACGCACAGGAGACGATAAAGAAGCATCCTGAAAATACATTTTACTGCAACCAACCACGGCGCACAAAATGTACACAGGTACGGAAGAGGAAAGACAGCCAGGAGACGTGACAAACCAGCAGTTTCTCTGTCATCGCTCACTTATCAAAAGATGACAAGGCATATCGTTCATTCTAGTGGGAGAGGGCTATACAGACATTTCTGACCAGCGTACTTTTAAATGAAAAGTAGCCGGCCGAAAATGAGTCTGTTACCGTCTGTTTGGTCGGCACGTAGGGAAAACACTGGTGGCACCGTCTTGTTGGTAATTTGGAATATGAAATAAGGTCACATTGCTGTCAAAATTCAGATTAATGCAGGTCAATGGTTGTTTTGATAAACCTGTCATTCTCTCCGGTTGCAGTGTATGGGACATTCTGTGGCAGCCTGAAGTCTTACCCCAGAGAGATGCACACAGACACCAATGAGGTCATCGTACAGTTCCGCAGCGGGCGTCACATCTCCGGCCGAGGGTTTCTTCTCTCCTACTCCACCGGGGACAACAGAGGTTTGAAGCTCTTCCTCCTAAACTAACTGTTATGCTGTTTTAGTATTGAACACCAGAGTCTGACTGTTGCACCTGTGTCCTGTTCCGTCCCTCTTGGTTTGCCGGACAGACAGTGCTCCCGGGAAAACCAATCAGCTTTGCCACATGCCACGGCTTGCCTTTCCTCTTCGTTTCTCTGCGCAGGGTGAACTTGGGGCTGTTTCTACAGGCATCGTTTCCAAACACAGCGTGGACCGCTGTCAGTCAGGCCAAGTTGAATAAGACACACATTTCTGATCCAGGAGATTATAGGTGTCAGTTTGCAAACTGGTTTTGATGGATATCCCTGTTTCCACCGTTGTTGTTATCAGAAGCATAATGTAGATGACCGTTGGTGGATAACATGCTGACCAAACCGTCTCCGTGCGTGTGTCCATTTGGGTTGTTTGTTTTACCTGAAATCTATATGGTCCATTTTTTTTGTTGCTGTATCTTTGTAGACTTTTGACCCATTTTGAGTTATACAAAATTGTGTGTTTGTCACGCCTTGGTCATAGTGTTTTGTGTTTTAGTTATATAGTTGGTCAGGCCAGGGTGTGACATGGGTTTATGTGTTGTATTTCGTATTGGGGTTTTGTATTATTGGGATTGCGGTTGAGTAGGGGTGTTGTTAGGCTGGGCTGCCTGAGGCGGTTCTCAATTAAGAGTCAGGTGCTTCTCGTTGTCTCGGATTGGGAACCGTATTTAGGTAGCCTGAGTTCGCGTTGTATTTCGTGGGTGATTGTCCCTGTCTCTGTGGAGTGTTCACCAGATAGGCTGTAATTAGAATTCACGTTCCGTTTGTTGTTTTGTATTCATTCAGTTATTTCATGTATCGCTATATTCTTTCATTAAAGTCATGAGTAACCTACACGCTGCATTTCGGTCCGACTCTCTTCATTCTACAAACGAAGAACGCCATTACAGAATCACCCACCTCTCACGGACCGAGCAGCGTGTTAACAGGCAGCAGGAGAAGCGAAGAAAGGAGGATGAACTATTCGGACAATGGACATGGGAAGACGTGTTGGATGGTAAAGGTTGTTACACTTGGGAGGAGATATTGGCCGGAAGAGATCGCCTCCCATGGGAACAGGTGGAGGCACTAAGGAGAGCAGAGGCAGCCAGAGATAGGAGCCGACGATACGAGGGAACACGGTTGGCAAGGAAACCCGTAAAGCAGCCCCAAAAAAATATTGGGGGGGGGGCTAGAAGGGAGAATAGTTATGCCAGGTAGGAAACCTGCGCATACTCCCTGTGCTCACCGTTGGGCTAGAGAGACCGGGCAGGCACCGTGTTATGCTATGGAGCGCATGGTGTTTCCAGTGCGGGAGCATAGCCCGGTGCGGTACATACCAGCCCTTCGTATTGGCCGGGCTAGAGTGGGCATCGAGCCAGGTAAGCTTGGGCAGGCTCGGTGCTCAAGAGCTCCAGTGCGCCTGCACGGTCCAGTCTATCCAGAGCCACCTCCACACAACAGTCCTCCGGTAGCAGCTCCCCGCACCAGGCTTCCTGTGCGTGTCCTCGATCAAATACCACCAGTTCCAGCACCACGCACAAGGCCTTCAGTGCGCCTCGCCTGTTCAACACAGCCAGAGCCTTCCTTCCCTCCTACGCTGTTGGAGTCTCCCGCCTGTTCAGCGCAGCCAGAGCCTGTATCCTCTCCTGCGCTGCCGGAGCCTCCTGCCTGTTCGGAGCAGCCTGAGCTGCCAGTCTGCAGAGAGCTGTCAGTCTGCCAAGTGCTTTCAGTCTGCATGAAGCAGCCAGAGCTGTCAGTCTGCATGAAGCAGCCAGAGCTGTCAGTCTGCCCAGCACCGCCAGTGCTCCCAGTCTGCCCAGCGTCGTCAGTCTGCCCAGTCTGCCCAGCGTCGCCAGTCTGCCCAGCGCCGCCAGTGCTCCCAGTCTGTCCAGCGCCACCAGTGCTCCCAGTCTGCCCAGTGCTCCCAGTCTGCCCAGTGCTCCCCGCCCAGTGCTCCCAGTCTGCCCAGTGCCGCCAGTGCTCCCAGTCTGCGCCAGTCTGCCCAGCCGCCAGTCTGCCCAGCGTCGCCAGTCTGCCCAGCGTCGCCAGTCTGCCCAGCGCCGCCAGCGCTCCCAGTCTGCCCAGCGCCGCCAGCGCTCCCAGTCTGCCCAGCGCCACCAGCGCTCCCAGTCTGCCCAGTGCCGCCAGTGCTCCCAGTCTGCCCAGCGTCGCCAGTCTGCCCAGCGCCGCCAGGCTGCCAGGATCTGCCCGACAACCAGTCTCTTCCAGATCTGCCCGACAACCAGTCTCTTCCAGATCTGCCCGACAACCAGTCTCTTCCAGATCTGCCCGACAACCAGTCTCTTCCAGATCTGCCAGACAACCAGTCTCTTCCAGATCTGCCAGACAACCAGTCTCTTCCAGATCTGCCAGACAACCAGAATCTGCCAGACAACCAGAATCTTCCAGATCTGCCAGACAACCAGAATCTTCCAGATCTGCCAGACAACCAGAATCTTCCAGATCTGCCAGACAACCAGAATCTTCCAGATCTGCTTGTCAACCGGAATCTTCCAGTTCCGCCAGCCAGCCAGGATTTACCGGAGCCGACTACCTGCCTGAGCTTCATCTCAGTACTGGGCTTCCTCTCAGTACTGGGCTTCCTCTCAGTACTGGGCTGCCCCTCTGTCCCGAGCTGCCCCTCTGTCCCGAGCTGCCCCTCTGTCCCGAGCTGCCCCTCTGTCCCGAGATGCCCCTCTGTCCCGAGATGCCCCTCAGTTATGTGGGGATCTGGGTGAGGACTATTAGGCCATGGTCGGCGGAGAGGGTGGATAATCCCAGGACGCGATGGAGAGGAACTATGACATTTATGAAGTGGGGTCCACGTCCCGAGCCGGAGCCGCCACCATGGACAGACGCCCACCCGGACCCTCCCTATGGTTTTGAGGTGCGTCCGGGAGTCCGCACCTTAGGGGGGGTTCTGTCACGCCTTGGTCATAGTGTTTTGTGTTTTAGTTATATAGTTGGTCAGGCCAGGGTGTGACATGGGTTTATGTGTTGTATTTCGTATTGGGGTTTTGTATTATTGGGATTGCGGTTGAGTAGGGGTGTTAGGCTGGGCTGCCTGAGGCGGTTCTCAATTAAGAGTCAGGTGCTTCTCGTTGTCTCGGATTGGGAACCGTATTTAGGTAGCCTGAGTTCGCGTTGTATTTCGTGGGTGATTGTCCCTGTCTCTGTGGAGTGTTCACCAGATAGGCTGTAATTAGAATTCACGTTCCGTTTGTTGTTTTGTATTCATTCAGTTATTTCATGTATCGCTATATTCTTTCATTAAAGTCATGAGTAACCTACACGCTGCATTTCGGTCCGACTCTCTTCATTCTACAAACGAAGAACGCCGTTACAGTGTTCTCTACTCCGACAATTAATCCACATATAAAACAGGGAAACCTTGTCTCTCCTCGTTGATCCTTCGTCTGTGGATTTTATATGGCAGTTGGCCTACCAACTTTAAGGTGTGTTACCGCCACCAACTGGACATGAGTGTTAACTTTTTTCATCTTTCAATCACCTACGTGGAAGTGGGACTTCTCGCATCAAGTGTCTAAAATAGAAGTTATATTTTTGGGCCTGGCTAGGCAGACGCGTGCGAGCAATTTGGATGAAATTATTGAATAATATGTAGGTGTACATTTATTTTGCAACGCTTGCAACATGGCCGGTTTGGTCAGCATGTAAGAGTGTGTGTGTGTGTGTGTGTACACTAATCTTTATCCCAGAGGGAGGGAAGGAACCAGGGTCTTCACCCTGTTGTTCTAATAGTGTCCTGTTATGGTCCCTTCTGCTCCACAGGGCTGGTTTCCTCTGTCTGCTCTACTCTGAAGCCTCTGGTCAGATTTATATTTTTAGCTCTCATTGTATCTCTTCCCTCTCCTGTCCCCCCCCCTTCCCCCTCAGATCTGCTGACATGTTTAGACAAAGGCAGTCACTTCTCCGACTTAAAGTACAGGTAAGGGTGTTTCGTACGTAGGGGTGTGTGTCGACGACCAGTCAGATGTCTTCCTTTGTGTCCTTGATGAACTGTAATGGCAATAGATTACTAGATTGTTCATGGACCTTAATGGAAAATATGACCCCTTGTTACCCATCAGCTAGTCAAAGATGGGCTTCTCATTTCCTCAATATTTATACAATTTAGATTCCAGTATCTTATATGTCTCCATTTAAGTCAATTTTGTCCACTTACGGTGTTGTAATGTCGGTGTCCTCTGGTGTGTCTATTGTTGTCTACCCCCACAGGAAGTACTGTCCGGCAGGATGCAAAGCAGTGGCGGGCGACATATCCGGGGATATTTCCCAGGGTTACAGACATGTAAGTATAATTCTACTACTGTCCTCAAGGGTAGTCTACTGCATGCTTTTTTTACTGTATGTTCCCAGGTTTCTGTGTAACCACAGACATTGGATTCGTTATTTACAAGGCATCTTTGTGTCCTTCGAAGCCTTGGCAGCAGTGTGGCCCTGACAGGTTCTAGTCCCCTGAAGCAGCCAGTCAGCCATGCACTTGTTTGTTTACTCTTCATTACATTAGCCTGTCCTGTCTTATGTCAGAGGAACTAAACTGTTCAGAGGCGCCACTTAGACCACCACCGTCCTCTGCCCACAGGTGCTTCGAGTAGTAGTAGGTTTACTGAATGGGCCCTTGTTAGCCAGAGAAACAGACACACCAAAAGCTGGATATGAGGAGTTGGCCCCAGGCTAACCAGTTGTTGCTGGTGATTTTGTCTGGCTCCTGCTGTGCAAGTGGTTGTGATTTGTTGGGACACTGCTGTGTTGCCCGAGGGTGCTTGTTGTGTCATTTCTACCTCAGGGTTCATACGGGGGGGGCCCTTTGTTCCCGTGATAAACCCCCACCACCCTCCCACACACACACACACACACACACACACACACACACAGGTTGTGGAGGTATACTGGATGGGTATTCTGTTTATGTAACTGCCGTGCATTTTTCCTCAGCAGCAGAGCTGGGTTTTGCTGTTTAGTAGGTTGCATCACAGGTCAGTCAAACCACAGAAGCAAGGCAACTGTAAAACCAAACAAAAAGTATTTGTGTCTAACTGGCTTAGAGGTCTTGTACTGTAGAACGCTTTGGGCTCCTTATACATATTTAGAGCTAGAGATTTGCGACCTTTCAGTGTAATACCTGGAAATAGTAGCTATATAGTAATACCATAAGATGTATAATACCGAGGTAAACAGCCAAACACACACAGACTAAGCACTTAAGAACTAAGCACTGTGACACAGTTCTGGTCACTGATGTCCAGAGTAATTTCAGAACCATAGTTTTACCAGCCCTCCCACCTATGGGCTCAGGACATATAAAATCAATTATATGATCTCTATGGGGCTCTGGGAAACCTTTCATGTGGGCCCCCTGGAGGGGATCAACCCCAGTTGTGATCCTCCTGCCCTGTCCACCCCTGCCTTGGCTGGTGTATCTAAAAAGAGAGGGGCTTTTCAGACCAGGGGCTTTCTCGGGCTCCTGAGGGTCAGCTCTCTCTTGGGCGTGATCAGGGCTACTGAGTGACCAGAGGTCAGTGTGACAATGTGACAGACAGCTTCAGGCTTAGGAAGCCCAGCAGGGAGCTCAAGCCCCACAACAATAGGCTACTGGAGCACAACAACACCGTCCACCGTCTGCTGCTGGGAAGAAGCATGAGGGGTCGAGGGCCTGAACCATAGAGCTCGTCTCCAGAGCGATCGATTATTCCACGTTGGCTATTGTATAGGGAGGATTTGGTGGAGGGCCTAGATTACGAGATAAAGCCTGTGGAACACAAGTTGTTTTATCTGTCCACTGCACCCATTCAATAGACACGCTCATTAGCATTTAGACTAACACAACCGTTTGTACGTGTTCTGGGCGGTCTGTTGCATTAATGGCTCCTCAGAGTATATTTGGTGTAACCATTCACATTGTTTTGATACACTGTATATAGGTAATTAACGTGGTTATCACACCATATGTCGCCATTCCGTGTGAAGAAGCACTGTAGTAAATGAATCATTTAGCAATATGTTCTGTTTGTTGAAAGGTCATTTGTCTCTTTAGTTAGTGAATATGACCCTTGGGCATTGACAGCAGGGAAGTAAGTAACTGTTGATGCTTCCTCTTCTACTGTGTGTTATTAATCTCCCGCTGCTAAAATGGTAAATGCTTCTCTGAAATACAGTAGTCAGCAGAGCTATAGACGAGTAGGTTAACTGAGGCAGGACACATGGCCAGTCTCAGTTAGAACCAGACAGTCCTTGGCTGAAGTGTTAAGCCATTATGTAGTCTATGCCTCTCCTAGTAACAGCAGCAGTCTTGAAGCCAGCCTTGCTCTAGCACCAGTCCATGATTAGTCTCTAGACACAACTGACTGGGGCCATTATCTAATATACAAACTACCAGAGCCTATCCATCTGCTCTATCGGCAGACAGACGGACGGGCAGCAGGACAGGGTTATCTGTATTTACGCTGTCTTGCCCTGCAGTATATAAAAGATCAGGGTAATACTCACGAGGCAGTTAAATCTGTCCCCAGAGCAGCTGTTATTCCAGATAAGAGACTCTGTAAAGCAGGTCCTCAGGGTCCCAGCCACTGGCCCTGTTATGGGAGCAGCAGCCCTCCCCCTCCCATCCAGCATGGAATATGTGCTCAGTGAACACCTAGTTGCCAGACCAGCCTGTCTGGAATCTAGCCTGTCTGTAATGGCTTTTTACACGGAAAGGGAGGAAATTGCTGCAGGCTGAAATGAGCCGAAACGGATTTTAGCACAGAGCTTTCACCTTGTCTCCATGTTAAAGTTAGTTAGTATATATATTTATTTTTTTACATTTGAATAACAATATGTTTTCAGTAACTCATTTTTTGGGGGTCTGTATTAATGTGTTTGAGTGCTTGTTTCAATTGATCCTTGATGGACCCTAATGGAGAATGTTATCAGCAGAGCTCAGATACATTTTTAAAGCGCTCCAGTGATTTCCATGTTAATTGTAAGTCGTCAATTGTAAATCATCAATCCTGTCTTTTTGGAGAAAATGCATGTTTTATACTCTTATCTCTGAGGTCATTCCTACCTGTCCCAGTCTTTCATTTCAGCAGCAGGGTGGGTCATTCACTGAGCGGTAGGCAGCTAGCTATTCCAGAGCTATGTTCTGTGACAAGGTACTGCTTTTCTAAGTAACTCATCACCGAGAAATATATTTGACATTCCTCCTATAGCTACAATTACCGTCATTGTCGCCCCTAGAACGCAATCACAATGTGCCTTTTTTCCCCATGCTTAAGTTAAGTGTGGCGTGATTGAGAATGCATGGACCTTAAATAAGGTTAGAGTCGACTGTGGCTCCATGTCATGAGATTGCCTCTTTCATTTGTGTTGAGATGCCTGTGCTCCCATTGCTGACACAGATGAATGATGGGGAGCGGCATTGCGTACACGCCGTCTATCATGGGGCGGGGCCAGTCCCCGTAAAGGGGAACCTCGGATGGAGGGATGGTGCATTGTAATGAACAGAGATGCGCTGATGGAAGCCGTGGTGCAAGCCTTTTCACTGAGGGTGTCCATGTTTTAATGTGTATGTTTCGTGGCCTACACTGTCTTGATTAAATGGTTTTTGCCATGCGTAGTATTTCTGTGTGGTGGTGGTTTTTGGCTAGCTCACGGTCAGACTTTCGTTACCAGTGTGCGAAGTTTCACTCTTCTCACTGCGTTTCATTGTGGTTATCTGTGCTGACTGTCTGTCATCTCATATCTCTCTGCTTTCAGACGTCTGTGCTGTGTAAGGCTGCGGTCCATGCCGGGGTTATACTGGATGAGTTAGGAGGCTGGGTATCCGTGGAGACCCAAAAAGGCCTGAGTCACTACCCCGCCACCAGAGCCAATGGGATCCAGTCCAAAGAGTGAGTACTGCGGAATGACATGCCATGATTAAGAGGGCGGGCAGTACCACAGCAGTAGATGTGAATGTCAGGCATCATATGTTGCCCTTAACAGCACTAAAGGCTACTACTAAGGCTGCTCTTTAGATAGGCAGCCCAATTCTGATCTGTGAAAAAGATCTGATGTGAAAAGATCTGATGTGATTGGTCAAAAATGATCAGAATTGGGCTGCCTGTGTAAATGCAGCCTAAGCAGAGGTACCAATTGGTTTCCAAAAACATGATCTACTGGCTCGTTGTAAGATTCTGAAAGAAGTGGTTGCATGATGGGACACCTCATGTTCTCTGTCATCTTTGCTATGAGAGTTAAATAAATGGCACTTGCTCACTGCCCCTGACCTTGGATAGTTTACCTCAGTCAAAACAGGATTCATCAGGCAGGGCTAGCGGGCTTGCATTCCTGCACTGTTTCAGCGATATGATTAGCCAGCTCCTCGCTAACGCCAGAGACACTCAGTATGGGCTATGGCAATCACCGAGATGTATGATGGAGATCTGAGGTGGCCGAGAAGAGAATAATATTGGCCATCACTCAAGCTGTCGGTAATATATTCAGTTGGGCACAGGTTTCTGTCATTTAGAAGTAATACATGCAAAGATGACCTGAAAAGTCATGGCTATCACAAATTGACTTCAGAGCCCTAAGGCCTATAGCTATGTGAATGCATTAAAGCTATGTTCAAATGGAGACCTTTTGAAATGTGTGTGTTAGGTTTCCACGTATCGTTGAACGCTGCTCATCAAGCAATCACTTTCTTAATGCTTCGTTGGATTCACTGGCTATACATGCACTGCTGAATTGAATACACACCTCCTTATAGACCTTGAGTATTTGTGGATTTCCCCTGAAAAGTGCTATGTCATCAGATCTACATAAAGCATAGTGTTTCTCCTTTGTAAATGTACAAGGCTAATTCTCCAAATGCTTGGCCTTTGCTAAAAGGGGTGAGTACTTGGGTCGTCAGAACCCACTGTTAACTGCAGCACTCCAACTTAAGGTGGTATGAATGAAATGCAGAACGTATTGGACGCTGTTAAGGCAAGTTTGACATTTTCCCGTTGGATTCTGCTGGATTTGGACATGAAATTCTGGAAGGAAAAACATCGCTTTCACTCAAGCCCCATCCCACCTCCAGAAGATGTAAGTCTCTGTCTCTGGAAGAAAAGATCAATATCTTGTTTGTAATATGAAATTGGATGATGTCAAATCACGATGGAAACCTGTGTGTTGTTCGTACTGTATCCACGTTGTAGCAGGATCAGTTACGTTTTGACTGAGATACTTTGATTATTTTGACACTCAGGTGAAATGTATTACCTACATTAAAGTGTTTTATCTTTTTGTAGTTTGACACACCTCTGTAATCGTCCCAAAATATAATTGAACCACCATATCTGCTTTTTTGAACTGTTCAGAGACATCAGATTCAGGAAGCTGGTGAAAATGACAGGATATTGAGTGATGGCTGAGAAAGATTATTCTTCCGACAAGCTCCCTTTAATTCACCCCCGGTGTCTTAATGTGTTCAGGTTAATCCCCTAGTTACAGGCAGCGAGGAGAGAAGAGACTCCACAGAGAGTGTAGAAGGGGAGGGGAAACGAGGCACTGGGTCCTGGGGGAAGGCTGATTTGGAAAGACAACGGGGTGGGGATGCTCCTTTGTGGCCACAATGGATGTTCCTCCACAATGGCAGGCCCTCTGTGTATCATTGTAATCGTTGAAGTCCGCCATTGATGGAAATCTTATTTTTCTTCTTCCAGCGGTTCTTTGTCCGACGCTCTCTTCACGTTCGTCACTAATGGTAAGATTTGTTTTGTTCTCATTCGCTACTGATTTTATGCTTTTAAATATTTGTATTTCAAACAAAATGTGCTGAATTTGTCAAAGCCAACATACAACTTACTAAATGAAAAATAGTATGCTGACTTTTCTGACAATTTGCTGATAGGTGTTGAAAAAGGAAATAGTTCAGTTAACAGGTGCCAAATGGGCAAAATACCTACTTGATTTGGAAAAAATGAAAGTTAAGGTAGTCGAATCTTATCTTGGGAAGCATGGGAGCCCCTTATCTCCTGTCTGTTTATTTTAATACGGCTGTTTGCAATCTGGCACAGTTTCATCCAGTTAGTCAACTCTACCTGTGGAGAGAGATGGATAGATAGGCTCTGGCTATCTCACAGCAGGCAGGCAGGCCTCCAGGGAACACCCACAAATAATCACATTCACATCCTCCCAGAGACCCTGGACCCACTCCAATTTGCATACCGCCCCAACAGATCCACAGAGGGTGCAATCTATATTGCACTCCACATTTCCCCCTCCCACCTGGACAAGAGGAACACCTATGTGAAAATGCTGTTCATTGACTACAGCTCAGCGTTCAACACCATAGTGCCCTCCAATCTCATCACTAAGCTAAGGACCCTGGGACTGAACACCTCCCTCTTCAACTGGATCCTGGACTTCCTGACGGGCCTCCCCCGAGTGGTGAGGATAGGCAACAACCCATCCGCCACGCTAACCCTCAACACTGGGACCCCTCAGGGGTGCGTGCTTAGTCCCATCCTGTACTCTCTGTTCACTCACGACTAAGTGGCTATGCATAACTCCAACACCATCATTAAATTTGCTGACGACACGACAGTGGTAGGCCGAATCACCGACGACGATGAGACCAGCCTATAGGGAGGGGACCTGGCCGTGTGGTGCCAGGACAACAACCTCTCCCCTCAACATCAGCACGACAAAGGAGCTGATCGTGGACTACAGGAAACCGAGGGCTGAGCACGTCCCCATAGGCTGCGTCATCTTCAAGTTCCTCTGTGTCCACATCAATAAGTATCTATCATGGTCCACACACCAACACAGTCGTGAAGAGGGCATGACAACGCTTCTTCCCCCTTAGGTGGCTGAAAAGATTTGGCACGGGCCCTCAGATCTTCAAAGTTCTACAGCTGCAACATTGAGAGCATCTTGACTGGCTACATCGCTGCCAGTATGGCAACTGCTTGGCATCTGGCTGCAAGGCGCTACAGAGGGTAGTGTGTACGACCCGGTACTTCACTGGGGCCGAGCACACTGTCATCCAGGATCTCTATACCAGGCGGAGTCAGAGGACCCTGAACAGCTCCTACCCCCAAGCCATTAGGCTGCTAAATAGTTAGTCCGGGTAGCTATTTGGTTAACTATTTAACTAACTGCATCGACCCTTTTTGCACAAACCCTTTTGACTCCTCACGTATGCTGCTTCTACTATTATCTATTTGCTCCTAGTTATATGTACATATCTACCGCAATTACTCGTACCTCTGCACATTGACTCGGTACTGGTACCCAGTGTATATAGCCAAGTTATTACCCCATATCTCTGCACATTGACTCGGTACTGGTACCCAGTGTATATAGCCAAGTTGTTACCCCATATCTCTGCACATTGACTCGGTACTGGTACCCAGTGTATATAGCCAAGTTGTTACCCCATATCTCTGCACATTGACTCGGTACTGGTACCCAGTGTATATAGCCAAGTTATTACCCCATATCTCTGCACATTGACTCTGTACTGGTACCCAGTGTATATAGCCAAGTTATTACCTCTGCACATCGACTCTGAACTGGTACCCAGTGTATATAGCCAAGTTATTACCCCATATCTCTGCACATTGACTCGGTACTGGTACCCAGTGTATATAGCCAATTTATTACCACATATCTCTGCACATTGACTCGTTACTGGTACCCAGTGTATATAGCCAAGTTATTACCCCATATCTCTGCACATTGACTCGGTACTGGTACCAGTGTATATAGCCAAGTTATTACCCCATATCTCTGCACATTGACTCGGTACTGGTACCCAGTGTATATAGCCAAGTTATTACCACATATCTCTGCACATTGACTCGTTACTGGTACCCAGTGTATATAGCCAAGTTGTTACCACATATCTCTGCACATTGACTCGGTACTGGTACCCAGTGTATATAGCCAAGTTATTACCCCATATCTCTGCACATTGACTCGGTACTGGTACCCAGTGTATATAGCCAAGTTATTACCTCTGCACATCGACTCTGAACACAGCCAAGTTATTACCTCTGCACATCGACTCTGAACTGGTACCCAGTGTATATAGCCAAGTTATTACCTCTGCACATCGACTCTGAACTGGTACCCAGTGTATATAGCCAAGTTATTACCTCTGCACATCGACTCGGTACTGGTACCCAGTGTATATATCCAAGTTATTACCCCATATCTCTGCACATTGACTCGGTACTGGTACCCAGTGTATATAGCCAAGTTATTACCCCATATCTCTGCACATGACTCGGTACTGGTACCCAGTGTATATATCCAAGTTATTACCACATATCTCTGCACATTGACTCGTTACTGGTACCCAGTGTATATAGCCAAGTTATTACCACATATCTCTGCACATTGACTCGGTACTGGTACCCAGTGTATATAGCCAAGTTATTACCCCATATCTCTGCACATTGACTCGGTACTGGTACCCAGTGTATATAGCCAAGTTATTACCCCATATCTCTGCACATGACTCGGTACTGGTACCCAGTGTATATAGCCAAGTTATTACCACATATCTCTGCACATTGACTCGTTACTGGTACCCAGTGTATATAGCCAAGTTATTGCCCCATATCTCTGCACATTGACTCGGTACTGGTACCCAGTGTATATAGCCAAGTTATTACCCCATATCTCTGCACATGACTCGGTACTGGTACCCAGTGTATATATCCAAGTTATTACCACATATCTCTGCACATTGACTCGGTACTGGTACCCAGTGTATATAGCCAAGTTATTACCACATATCTCTGCACATTGACTCGTTACTGGTACCCAGTGTATATAGCCAAGTTATTACCCCATATCTCTGCACATTGACTCGGTACTGGTACCCAGTGTATATAGCCAAGTTATTACCCCATATCTCTGCACATTGACTCGGTACTGGTACCCAGTGTATATAGCCAAGTTATTACCTCTGCACATCGACTCTGAACTGGTACCCAGTGTATATAGCCAAGTTATTACCTCTGCACATCGACTCTGAACTGGTACCCAGTGTATATAGCCAAGTTATTACCTCTGCACATCGACTCGGTACTGGTACCCAGTGTATATAGCCAAGTTATTACCCCATATCTCTGCACATGACTCGGTACTGGTACCCAGTGTATATATCCAAGTTATTACCCCATATCTCTGCACATTGACTCGGTACTGGTACCCAGTGTATATAGCCAAGTTATTACCACATATCTCTCAGCACATTGACATATCTCTGCACATTGACTCGGTACTGGTACCCAGTGTATATAGCCAAGTTATTACCCCATATCTCTGCACATTGACTCGGTACTGGTACCCAGTGTATATAGCCAAGTTATTACCCCATATCTCTGCACATTGACTCGGTACTGGTACCCAGTGTATATAGCCAAGTTATTACCTCATATCTCTGCACATGACTCGGTACTGGTACCCAGTGTATATAGCCAAGTTATTACCACATATCTCTGCACATTGACTCGTTACTGGTACCCAGTGTATATAGCCAAGTTGTTACCACATATCTCTGCACATTGACTCGGTACTAGTACCCAGTGTATATAGCCAAGTTATTACCCCATATCTCTGCACATTGACTCGGTACTGGTACCCAGTGTATATAGCCAAGTTATTACCACATATCTCTGCACATTGACTCGGTACTGGTACCCAGTGTATATAGGCAAGTTATTACCTCGTACCTCTGCACATCGACTCGTTACTCATTGTCTATTTATTTATTTATTTATTTAATTTATATATTTATTTGTCTATTTATTCGTTACTCATTGTCTATTTATTTGTATTATTACTACTTTTCTATTTCTCCTTTCTCTCTGCATTGTTGGAAAGGGCCCGTCAGCATTTGACTGTTAGTCTACGCCTGTTGTTTACGAAGCCCGTGATGAATAAGATTTGAAATGAAACCGTTGGTGTTAAGTATAGAGAGCAGAAGTATTAATTCAGACACGTGATGATACAACCGCAGATTGACTGCATGTATTAGTCATATTTGCGCTCAGTAACTGGACAACGATACCGGTTTCTAAGAACTTGTGATGTGAAACATTTCCAATTCAGTTATGTTTCTCGTGGACTATTGGCCTTTAATATGTGACCGTTAGCTTATTGCCTCGACGACTACTCCCTTTAACAAATCTATCTTTTGAGTGGAGAGATCTCTCCGATTTGACTTAGACAGCGTCAATGTTCACGTGACACATTGACAAATGTCCTGCCACTGACAAATGCTGCCATGACATACTTTCCCTAGTCTGGAAGCTTCATGAGCTCATCAAGAACGTCGATGTCCTGCACTTTAATCAAGACTAGCTCCTTATTGACTGTCCTCTGTCCACACACTCATTATGTTGGAATGGTGATGAATACAGGAGTCATAGCTGCCTTAGGGTCCTAGTGCATAAGGGTTTAGCTTGTTGACTAGTTGACAGGGCTTTAGTCATAGTTGTTACATAGGGTTTTAGTTAGTTGTGGAGTCGACAGGGCTTTAGTCAGACTAGGTGCTCCTGTGACTGTTCTGACAGAATGTCTCCCCTCAGAAAGAAGTGGGTTTTAGGAAAGCTGGGCTCAGATTCCCCTAATGCTTCTCCACTGCCTTTGTGCTCTTTTTTAAAATATATTTTTACAACATGTGACTCCAGTTAGGAGTACAGAGGCGGATTTTTATGACGTGTACATTTTCCTGTTGAGTCAATGCTCGCCACGAGTGGCTGTGTTATTGGTTCCACATGCGTTTTATGTTAATTAAACGCTGGTGCAAAGTTGAGGAACAATATACAGTCCCTCTCCTTTGAATTTGGTTTTAAACTTCATCACTTATAATCCATAATAAACCAGAAACACAAAAACAAGCAGTCATGTTGGAGGGAGACAGTGGAAATATTTCCGTTAACTTAAAATTCTCCTGAATTAAACTTATTTACTTTTTCCTCTTCCTTTGTTGTTTTCTAGAATGTAAGAACCAGTCAGTGCTGCGGACAGTGTCTGTGAGTGCCAGTTCATGGTGGAAGAGGGCAGGGGAGATGGGTCATCAGTCTGACTGGGCGCCCAACAGCTCCCAGGCTGACCCAGGATCAGGGAGCCGCTCCTGGGCTGCAGACCAGAACGACAGCCTGCAGTGGCTCCTGCTGGACCTGGGGGAGAAGAAGAGGATCACAGGTGAGATAAGAGTCCTACTCAGAAGATAAGTAGTGCACTGTTTTTTTTCTCAGGATTTATTTGGATTCCCATATTGGCTCCATACCCTATAGAGCATGTCTTGCTTGCCCATCATGCCTTTGGGTTACCAGGCGACGCTTAAGTTTTTTTGTTGTTGGAATTTTGAGATTTGGTTGTAGCCTACTGGTACATATTTTCACCGTTGCCACGCTCTCTGTCCTGATGAATGGCAATCCCTTCTTACTGGGCCTGCTCCGTGCTCAGCATACTGTAACCGTTAACCGTAATTAAGTAGGAGCCCTGGTGTTCTTGGCCAAGTCATAAAGGATCAATGGCAGAGCTTTGCTGTAGAGTTCCTCCCTCCGTGGCATCAATATAAAAACAGGCCTTCAGTTTTAACTCTCTCCTGCCTGGCTGCCCCCCCCCGCCCCCGCTAAGGCGCAACATGAACACATCTGTCGGAAAAAGCAGAGGAAGGATAGAAATGGAATCCAGGGATTAAGGTTGTTTTAGAGGGGATAGTTATCCTTATAAAGGGGTCTGTCTCGTGATTTAACTCTGGAGGGCGGCTCACCACTGCCAAACCGTGGCACATGTGCACACACACACACACACACACAGCGTTAGAGAATGCCCCTCTGTATTGCTCCTCTACAAATAAGAGAGAGACTTACAAAGTCTGGTTTAAATATAGGACCATGCCGGACACAATTTATTTTGAGCGTGGTGTGTGTGTAGTCAGCAAGTCACAAGTTAATGTCATGCTGCTTTACAACACATTGGGTTCCAGTCAATGAAGAATGTCTGCTGTTTCTGAAATTCAGAGTTAAGGGGAACATTGTATTGATTGGAATGCGGGCTATTGAAAATGGAAGCACTTTTATAGTAGAATTGTTGTTGTGCAACAATCATAAGATTCTATAGTCTGAGGAATACAACCCTTTCCTAGACGGTCATGCTTTTCTCATAATCACATTATGGTAGATTGAATTTCTGTTGTCAGAATATGTTCCGGGATTCTTCTGATGGCATTGAGGAGTACACCACATCAGTAACTGGCTTCATCAATAAGTGCATCGATGACGTCGTCCCCAGAGTGACTGTACGTACATGCCATGGATTACAGGCAACGTCTGCACTGAGCTGCCGCTTTCAAGGAGCGGGATTCTAATCCGCAAGCCTGTAAGAATCCCGCTATGCCCTCCGACGAACCATCAAACAGGCAAAGCTTCAATACAGGACTAAGATCGAATCGTACCTCACCGGCTCCGACGCTCGTCAGATGTGGCAGGGCTTGCAAACTATTACAGACAACAAAGGGAAGCACAGCCACGAGCTGCCCAGTTACACGAACATACCAGACGAGCTAAATTACTTCTATGCTCGTTTTGAGGCAAGTAACACTGAAACATGCATGAGAGCACCAGCTGTTCCGAACGACTGTGTGATCACGCTCTCCGTAGCCAATGTTAGTAAGACCTTTCAACAGGTCACAAGGCCGCAGGACCAGACGGATTACCAGGACGTGTATTCCAATTATGCACTGACCAACAGGCAAGTGTCTTCATTGACATTTTCATCCTGTCCCTGTTTCAAGCAGACCACCATAGTCCAGGTGCCCAAGAACACGAAGGTAACCTGCCTAAATGATTACCGATCCGTAGCACTCATTTTTATGTAGCCATGAAGTGCTTTGAAAGGCTGGTCATGGCTCACATCAACCCCATTATCCTAGACCCACTCCAATTTGCATACCACCCCAACAGATCCACAAATGATGCAATCTCTATTGCACTCCACACTGCCCTTCCCCACCTATGTGAGAATGCTATTATTTGACTACAGCTCAGTGTTCAACCCCATAGTGCCCTCAAAGCTCATCACTAAGCTAAGGACCCTGCTACTAAAACCCCCCTCTGCAACTAGATTGTGGACTTCCTGACGGGCCGCCCCCAGGTGGTAAAGGTAGGGAACAACCCATCCACCACGCTGCTCCTCAACATACAGGTCCCTCAGGGATGAGGTGCTCAGTCCGCTCCTGTACTCCCTGTTCACTCATGACTGCATGGCCAGGCAAGAATCCAACCCCATCATCAAGTTTGATGACACAACAGCGGTAGGCCTGATCACGGACAACAATGAGACAGCCTATAGGGAGGTCAGAGACCTGACCATGTGGTGCCAGGACAACAACCTCTCCCTCAACGTGATCAAGACAAAGGAGATGATTGTGGACTACAGGAAAAGGAGGACCAAGCACGCTGTATATTGACTCTGTACTGGTAGTGCCATTTTAATCATCGGGCTGTCCGGGAGCAACTGCATTGACTCGGAGCTAAGTCACTTTAATAAATCCAAAATATTCTTAACAGCTATCCCCTGCATATTGACTCCGTACCGCAAGGCACTACAGAGGGTAGTGCCTATGACACAGTACATCACTGGGGCCAAGCTTCCTGCCATCCAAGACCTCTATATTAGGCGGTGTCAGAGGAAGGACCTAAACATTTTCAGACTTCAGCCACCCTAGTCATAGACTGTTCTCTCTGCTACCTGCTGGTATCCCAGTATTGAGCGGTATCCCTGTATATTGACTCTGCGTATCCCCTGTAATTGTCGAGGTCCAAAAGGCTTCTTAACAGCTTCTACCCCCCCCCAAACCGTAAGACTCCTGAACAGCTAATCAAAGGGCTACCCAGACCCCTCTTTTACACTTCTGCTACTCTCTGTTTATAATCTATGCATAGTCACTTTAATAAACTCTACCTACATGTACATATTACCTCAATTAACCGGTGCCCCCTGCACATTGACTCTGTACTGGTATCCCCTGTATATTGACTCTGTACTGGTATCCCCTGTATATTGACTCTGTACTGGTATCCCCTGTATATTGACTCTGTACTGGTATCCCCTGTATATTGACTCTGTACTGGTATCCCCTGTATATTGACTCTGTACTGGTATCCCCTGTATATTGACTCTGTACTGGTATCCCCTGCACATTGACTCTGTACTGGTATCCCCTGTATATTGACTCTGTACTGGTATCCCCTGTATATTGCCTCACTTGTTATGTAACTGCTGCTGTTGAATTATTTGTAACTTTTGTATTTTCTACTTATCTCTTTTTTTTTACTTAACACTTAATATTATTTATTTTCTTAACTTCTTAAAACATTGTTGGTTAAGGGCTTGTAAGTAAGCATTTCACTGTAAGGAATACCTGTTGTATTCTGCGTGTGACAACTTTAAAATTAGATTTGATTCAACAATTATGAATTGGAAACTCTTACACTCAAAGTTCACCAAAAGTACAATTTCAACCATGAGCCAACAATCCAATAGTTACTTTCAATACCTTGAGGGTCTGAGATCCTGTATTGGAATTATGACAGTCATTTCCTATAATGATAGGTGTGCTGCGTCTCCATATAACCCACAATGCCGTGTGTAATGTGGAGTAATGACATGTTGCGGGTCGCCCGTCTGCCGCCATATTGTTCTGGCCCAGTGCCAGGTGCTCATCTGCCACAAAAATGCTCAATCATACTGTCTGGGAGCTGCAAATGACTGTGACGGTTTCCACGTGGTGGTTCAGTGATTGTTCTGCTCTCTGAGATGTCTCCTGTCCCAGTTCCAGTACATTCCAGGACTGACTAATGGGTGACATCACTGCCTCGGACACCGAGAGAAAATATTTAAAGGGGGGGGGACATGCTGAACAATAGAAAGAAAATGCGCTCTGTTTTTGTTTTACAGGAATTATCACGACTGGCTCCACAATGTTGGACTATGACTACTATGTGATGAGCTTCGTGATCGATCACAAGGAGAGTCGTCAGTGGAGGACCTACACACAGAACAATAGTACACAGTACATGGTGAGTATTCCAAATCCAGTTGTCTGATATCTGACTTCCATATTCAATTGCCTGTTATGTCTATTGTTCCATAATTAACTGTCTTTATACATTATTGTACAACAACAGACCTTCCTATATGCATAATCAATGTCTTCTGTTACTCATGAGTCACAAGAATGCTTGCCAGTCCTTCTGGCCCTCTCCTCTCTCTCTCTCGGTCTCTCCCTTTCTCCCGGTCAGGTATTTGAGGGGAACCAGGACAGTCTGCATCAGACCAGGAACACCTTCCACCCTCCAATCATAGCCCGCTATTTGCGCATCATACCTCAAACCTGGCACCAGAGGATTGCCATGACGGTAGAGCTGCTGGGCTGCAACTATGTCAGAGGTACAAATCCTAACCACATCTAACCTGACTACAGCAGAAATATACAGTGGGGAGAACAAGTATTTGATACACTGATGATTTTGCAGGTTTTCCTACTTACAAAGCATGTAGAGGTCTGTAATTTTTGTCATAGGTACACTTCAACTGTGAGAGACGGAATCTAAAACAAAAATCCAGAAAATCACATTGTATGATTTTTTTTTAAAGTAATTAATTTGCATTTTATTGCATGACATAAGTATTTGATCACCTACCAACCAGTAAGAATTCCGGCTCTCACAGACCTGTTAGTTTTTCTTTAAGAAGCCCTCCTGTTCTCCACTCATTACCTGTATTAACTGCACCTGTTTGAACTCGTTACCTGTATAAAAGACACCTGTCCACACACTCAATCAAACAGACTCCAACCTCTCCACAATGGCCAAGACCAGAGAGCTGTGTAAGGATATCAGGGATAAAATTGTAGACCTGCAGAAGGCTGGGATGGGTTACAGGACAATAGACAAGCGGCTTGGTGAGAAGGCAACAACTGTTGGCGCAATTATTAGAAAATGGAAGAAGTTCAAGATGATGGCCAATCACCCTCGGTCTGGGGCTCCATGCAAGATCTCACCTCGTGGGGCATCAATGATCATGAGGAAGGTGAGGGATCAGCCCAGAACTACACGGCAGGATCTGGTCAATGACCTGAAGAGAGCTGGGACCACAGTCTCAAAGAAAACCATTAGTAACACACTACGCCGTCATGGATTAAAATCCTGCAGCGCACGCAAGGTGCCCCTGCTCAAGCCAGCGCATGTCCAGGCCCGTCTGAAGTTTGCCAATGACCATCTGGATGATCCAGAGGAGGAATGGGAGAAGGTCATGTGGTCTGATGAGACAAAAAGAGAGCTTTTTGGTCTAAACTCCACTCGCTGTGTTTGGAGGAAGAAGAAGGACGAGTACAACCCCAAGAACACCATCCCAACCGTGAAGCATGGTGGTGGAAACATCATTCTTTGGGGATGCTTTTCTGCAAAGGGGACAGGACGACTGCACCGTATTGAGGGGAGGATAGATGGGGCCATGTATCGCGAGATCTTGGCCAACAACCTCCTTCCCTCAGTAAGAGCATTGAAGATGGGTCATGGCTGGGTCTTCCAGCATGACAACGACCCGAAACACACAGCTAGGGCAACTAAGGAGTGAGTGAGAAGCATCTCAAGGTCCTGGAGTGGCCTAACCAGTCTCCAGACCTGAACCCAATAGAAAATCTTTGGAGGGAGCTGAAAGTCCGTATTGCCCAGCGACAGCACCGAAACCTGAAGGATCTGGAGAAGGTCTGTATAGAGGAGTGGGCCAAAATCCCTGCTGCAGTGTGTGCAAACCTGGTCAAGAACTACAGGAAACGTATGATCTCTGTAATTGCAAACAAAGGTTTCTGTACCAAATATTAAGTTCTGCTTTTCTGATGTATCAAATACTTATGTCATGCAATAAAATGCAAATGAATGACTTAAAAATCATACAATGTGATTTTTCTGGATTTTTGTTTTAGATTCCGTCTCTCACAGTTGAAGTGTACCTATGATAAAAAAATACAGACCTCTACATGCTTTGTAAGTTGGAAAACCTGCAAAATCGGCAGTGTATCAAATACTTGTTCTCCCCACTGTAACAGTCTGGTTGAGTGGGTTTGGCTGCAGGACAAGATGGTGTTATCAGTGAGTCAGTAATTGCGATTGATGACTGCCTTTTAGAGAAGCTTTGGTGAGGAAGATCAGCTCCTGTAGGGAACTGACCTATTGTTTTACAGTACATTTACTATAAAGTGGGGAAGTAGGATAGATCTGTAATTTTGCTGAATGTTATTGGCACACCTGTTGATCGTTCAACGCTCACTCTCTCTCACTCGCTACCACTCTTCTCCCTTTCCCTCTTTACCCTCAGTGAACATGTCATCCCAGATCACCCTGGAGACGGTACCCACCAAACCCAAGCCTCCGGTGGGGGACGAGGAGATCACGGAGCCGTTGCCCTCCCAGGCAGACCTAGGTACCCATCTCATTAAAACATTGCTTCCACCAGATGTTTGTTTGTGTCATAGCTGGCTAACATGCTCTCTCCTCTCTATTCTCAGTAAAGCTGGCCATCATCATCGTACCCACAGTCTTATCTGTGGTGCTCATTGGGATTTGTCTATTCAAAATGCTGCAGAAGTAAGTGGGTCGTTCATGTCATTTGAATAGATAATGTAATGCTTTTAGAGACGGTAGTGTAAGGTCCTGTAAGAAGAGCTTGCACCTTAATGACTCATGGGGTTCCAGTCCCCATGACAACGTGACTGACGAGCTCAGATTGGCCTGACCTTATATGGCCCTGTAGCCGCTTGTTCTCTCTACCGTGTGCCTACTCTCTAGACGATGTCTGTTAATTATGTGTGGGAGATGTCGTCTGTCTGCCTGTGTGTCTGTCAGTATGGATGTGCCTGAGGAGGAGATCTTTTCAGGAAAAGAGAGAGGTGAGGACAAGGAAGAGATTGGAGCAAGGGAGAGATGTATGGGACAATGAGGGTCAGGAAGATTCCTAGAACGGTCCTTTGAAATAGCTGCCTGTCTGTTGCTCAGCTAACATAACAAGCCTGACCACCAACACAACCACAGTCATTCGTGTCAGTGAGAGAACACTGGAGGAGGATGCACAACACATATGTGGTTGTATACCATTCATCTTTTTATTATCAGCCTTTGTTGTCTTTGGTTATGTGGAGGTGGAAGGTAGAGGGGCTTAAAAGCTTCCTCAAGCTTCCCAGCCAAAACAGTTCGGAAGAGTTAGCGGTTATATTATGACAATATTTTGTGAAATGTTTGTTTGGTCGGCTGTTCCGGCACATTTTCTTTCTGGAGGCAAGCCGAAGTCGGTAGCTGAAGTTTGCGCTTCTTTGTCTGTGATTGGTCAACAGTGGGGATTATAGGGCCTCCTGAGTGGCACAGCGGTCTAAGGTACTGCATCGCAGTGCTAGAGGCATCACTACTGATCCGGGTTTGATCCCGGGCTGTGTCACAGCCGGCCTTAACCGGGAGACCCATGAGGCGGCGCACAATTGGCCAAGCATTGTCCGGGTTAGTGGAGGGTTTGGCCAGCGGGGATGTCCTTGTCCAATACCGCTCTAGCGACTCCTTGTGGAGGCCGGGCACATGCACGCTGACTTCAGTCCCCAGCTGTATGGTGTTTCTTCTGACACATTGGTGCGGCTGGCTTCCGGGTAAAGCGAGCAGTGTGTCAAGAAGCGGTGCGGCTTGGCAGGGACGTGTTTCGGAGGACGCATGGCTCTCAACCTTCGCCTCTCCCAAGTCCGTCTGGGAGTTGCAGTGTTGGGACAAGACTAAGTACCAATTTGGATATCACAAAATTGGGGAGAAAAAAGGGGTAAAAAGTGCAAAAAAACCCAGTAGGGATTATTCAATAAAGTCTTTGTTGCCATTCAATGAGAGATGACTCGTTTTCATGTAGTTTTTTTCATTAAGAAATAATGAACCAAACAACTTGGTTAGATAAAAATTTGCGCTTCTAAGATCTCGGCAAAAACTTCAAAATGAATGACAGATTTCTTGAGTCTTCGTTAGGGGAATATTCAGAGGTGGAAACTTCCATTGGGAATAAATGGAAATATATACAAATGTAATATTAATACCAATTAAATGTAGCTGTTTTTTGCATTGGATATATTTACCATATCTTATTGAGACAGAAACCTAAACCTTTTACCTTATCATAAGTAGATCCTTCCAATAGAAAAAATAAATAATTAGTTACAAGTTGAACTTTAATTAAATGAGTTGACTCTTCACATGGGATGATTTCACAGAACAACAAAAGAAAGGGAATATTGAATGATCCCCAATGAACCATCGCATCTCCCAAAAACGTTTTCAACATACATCTGTAAAATGATAGTTTAGAAACTAAAGCTTTGGTTGTCTTCTCCCTGCACCTCCTCAATATCCACCTCTTGAACATCAGACTCTGAGGCCTCAACTTCACTGTCACTTTCCAACCTTGTTGAGGATGGTTCGTTGTCTGGATCAAAAAGCCTCAAATTTGACCAGATGGCCACCAATTTTTCAACCCTTGTAATGGTCAGCCTGTTGTGTGTTTTGGTGTGTGTGTCCCCAAACAAGGACCAGTTGCGCTCTGAGGTGGTTGATGTTTGTGGGATTTGTAGGATGATGGAGGCAACAGGGGAAAGAGCCTCAGATCCACGAAGTCTCTTCCACCAGGTGGCTGATGAGATATGATGGCACGACTGCCATATTGCATCTCCATCCCAAAGCCCTTGCTTGGAAGTGTACTTTGCCAGGCTGCCAAGAAACTTTCTCTCATCCAGGACAAGGTGGTGAAACACGGTAGTGATGACACCATTGGCCTTGTTGATCTCTGTACCAGACAGGACGCTCTTGCCAGCATACTTGGGGTCCAACATGTACACTGCAGTGTGTATGGGCTTCAGGCAGAAGTCTTCATGCTTTTTGATGTATTTCAGAACTGCAGTTTCATCTGCTTGGAGCAACAGACAGGATGGCATTGTCTCCCTCAATCCGTGCTACTGCTATAGGTTTCAGGCTGCTTACCACTCTCTCCCAAAATACATCATCCAGGAGGATCCTCTTGATGGGGCTGTCCATATCAGCAGACTGTGATATGGCCATTTCTTGGAGAGACTCCTTCCCCTCCAGGAGACTGTCAAACATGATGACAACACCACCCCAACTGGTGCTGTTGGGCAGCTTCAATGTGGTGCTTTTATTCTTCTCACTTTGCTAGATGAAGTAGATTGCTGCTATAACTTGATGACCCTTCACATACCAAACCATTTTCCTTGGCTCTCTTCTAGAGTGTATCCATTGTTTTCAGTGTCTGATGTCCCCGAGGAGCAGATTCAATGCATGAGCAGCACAGCCAATGGGTGTGATGTGAGGGTAGGACTTCTCCACTTTAGACCAAGCAGCCTTCATGTTCGCAGCATTGTCTGTCACCTGTGCAAACCTTCTGTGGTCCAAGGTCATTGATGACTGCCTTCAGCTCATCTGCAATGTAGAGACCGGTGTGTCTGTTGTCCCTTGTGTCTGTGCTCTTTTTAGAATACTGGTTGAGAGGTGGAGATGATTCCTTGCCCACAAACATTTGACCACCCATCAGAGATGATTGCAATACAGTCTGCTTTCTCTATGATTTGCTTGACCTTCACTTGAATTCTGAAATCGGCATCCAGCAAATGAGTAGATCAAGTATGTCTGGTTGGAGGGGTGTATGTTGGGCAAAGAACATTCAGAAATGTCTTCCAATACACATTGCTTGTGAGCATAAGAGGTGAATCAGTTGCATACACAGCTCAAGCAAGACATTAATCAGCATTTCTCTGACTACGTTCCTCCATTGAGGTAAAAAAAAACTTCTGATTCCAGGAGGACCGTGAGCTGTTGCTATTGATAAGGTGTTTGATTCGTCATTTTCACCTCGAAGAGAGGTAGAGGGACTTTTGTCAGAGGTTGCTTGTTGTGAGCGCTGAGGCAACTTTATGCACTTCAGATTATTCTGCATCTTTGTTGCATTGTTCTCATATGCTTTGACACATTATTTGAAAATGTACACAGCTTTTACTTCTACATTAGAAGCAGTGAAATGTCTCCACACATCAGATAGTGCCCATGGCATTTTCCTGTAAAGATTAGAAAAAAATAGGAAAAAAACAAACATACAATAAATAGTTAAGCAGTTAGATTAAACAACTCCTGCGTAAGATAATAAATTTAAAAAATGAAACATGTATGGAAACAGGTGAATTAACACTCCTCAGATAGCAGGCAAGCTAAAAACCCACATGGTAGCAAAAACTAACTAGTTAGAAATGATTTAAACACACTTTGCTGTAGGCTACTATTTACTAGTTAACTAAAAAACATGTATGTCATATAAAATATTCACTCCACCCAGTATTGTAATCAAAACTTACCAGAAAGCATGTGGTCCTTGTCTCAGACAGTGTAGTAGTGTGGGCTCAATAGCATCTCATTAGTGTGCAAGATCGTGAAAATCAGGTGTACATGTGATGGAAGAGTGCACTGCACATGTGATGGAAGACTGCACTGTGCATACAGACGGTTGCAATTCCATTGAATTGGGGATAGTTTAACCAAATATGCCACAAGACCTAGAATTGCCTTGTATATCCCACAAAAAAAAGGTTCACTGTCATAAGCTAACTTCTTTGATGAATTTCAAGCAAAATTCCTGGGCTTAACTTCACATGGAAAATGTGCAACCCTAATTCAGACTAGGAAGTGGCTATTGCTTCTCAAAATGGACAAACAGTACTATTGACACTTTTTTCCTCGTTTTTCAAGCGAAGGTCTTTCTAACAGAGTATGCGAGCACTCTCATTTGGTTCGGCTGAAGCATGCTAATGCCTTACGGGGTCATCTGTCAGTGTCAGAAGATGTGGCCAGCTGTATGACTCCCCAGAGAGGAGAGGGGGAAAAGGAAGAGAAACGAGAGAAGGGGTGCTCAGCAGAGCCAGGCAGTGGGGCCTCATCTCCCCCCAGGAGGTTATCAGAGGAATGGGGTGAGGGAGCACCACTGTCCTCCCTGTAACTGGAGTTCACAAAGGCATTTGTCTTTCTGTCACAGGAAGAAGACAAAAGAGAACTCGTACGGATCTTCAGATGCCCAGAAACCAGGTCAGTGAACGATTTACATTGTAAAAGACGTCATTCATATTACTGCACATCAAAATGGAATAATTTTTTTGTGAGAAACAACATGTATGGTGAAGATGAGCCCTAGAATTGTTTACAAACTGTAGGCAGGATAATCCATGTTATAGTGATACCCAGTCAGTGGACAGGTTACATGTCATTCCTTATCATTATGGCTGCTTTAATGAAACTACCAGAGCCCATTTGTTGATCTGTGACAACATGTCTGTGCTGTGTAGTGGGGGGTTGTGGTTAGTGAAAATTCAGTCAGGCCTGGGCTTGCATCTGGGGCTTATATATGTGCTCTCTCTCCATGCTAGAGTCCTGTCATTATGTCTGTCTGTGGAGTTGTCTTTTTACTGCCTGCCGGCCCTCAGGTTGTTGGAAGCAGATCAAGCAGCCGTTTGCCAGGCACCAGTCCACAGAGTTCACCATCAGCTACAGTTCAGAGAAAGACCCAATACAGAAACTTGACCTGGTCACCAGCACCATGGCAGGTGAGGACACATGCACTCACTGAGACGTCCGTCACAACTCAAGAGGCTGAGGCACCCATGGAAGTGAAGATAGAACCATTCTGTGGAGGCACCACTAGGGCTGTGGCGGTCACGAAATTTCGTCAGCCGGTGATTGTCAAACAAATAACTGCCGGTCCCACGGTAATTAATATGAACACTTTTAGCATCTCCTGGCTTCCACACATAACCTACAAGCCACTGATGCAGACCTTTTGGAACATCTACATTTTAATAAATCCAGTTTAATAAATCAATGTAATATAGCCTACACCTTCACAATAAGTTCTAAAGAAACATGAAATTAAGAAAATGTAGTCTATTTCAGAAGAACAGAATAGCATACTCTGAGTTGTCCTTATGTTAGGTCCTGATCTAACTATGCCATATGGCTGTGGGCTACACTGGTTCATTTAGTGGACAAGATTAGCTTAGAATTCCGTGGCATTATTTTATATTATTTTACAAAGCTGAATAAAATAGAAGGGATATTTTCTCCAAACAATTTGATGGAGTGTGCACATGCGGCAATTCTGTGTTGAGCGTTTAACAAATAAATAGGTACTCCTATATGCTTCATTTATATGAATTAATGTAACTTTAATTGTTCTACAAACGTTGGGTTATACGTTTAAATTTTTAATACATGCATGATGAAACTCCAATGATTTGAAAAAAAGTCACATTAAAGGCATGAGCTCTGCTTTGTTTTTTGCGCAGGCTGTACACACTTCATCATTCTCTCATTCACAATTTAACATACACTTGATAATGCCTCGAATTTCCCACCGGCATCCCGGTTGTGTGGCTGTAACGCCCCCTAAAAATCCATACCTTTTGTGACTGGGGCTAAATATAATAATTAGAATTCCCTTCTCCCTGGGTGCTGTATGCTCCAAAGCAATCACGTGATCCGTTCTTTCTCACAGGCTACAAGTGAAGACTGGCACATTGGAGACATAACTGCTCACACTCTTATCCAATTCCGAGGTGCATATTGTCAGCCAACTAGATGAGTAGGCCTAATGAACAGCAAAAGCACTAGCCAATGTCAACCTATAAATATTCCAAACATAGTCTGGGACAGTTGTGGGATCCGATAGATGCCAAATTAAGAGAACCACTAGGATCAAAAATGCGCACACGGCAGTAGGCTATAAGCGCAAGTGTTCCATTAGCAGAAAACACCATTATCAAAAGTGACCTCAAATGCTATTATGCTTCTAATGCTTTTATTAAAGGTGTATTTTTATGGTAAATATTTTCTCCCCCAAACTTGAAACTCATGCATTGCTCATGTATGCCAGTTAGGCAATTATGTACTTAATTTAAAAAAGTTATTTGGCCACTTTAGTTGTGATACAAACTATATTAAAACATGGGTGGGTTGCAAAAAAAGACTTTATTTCTTGTGGTAATGGATCATTCACAAGTGATAGGCTAATATTCTCACCCATCAGCCTATTCTTGATTTTAATATTGTATTTACATAAAATAAATAATAAATGTGTGAAATTTGTTTTGATTTAGAATGGACCATTATCATGCACCTGTCTCGAAAACAGGGACAGGGAAAATATATGTAATCTATGCACTTAAATAGAGAATGGAGGACGCTTTTCCCGTGGTTCTTTTTCATGCCAGCTGGGTAGGCTATACTCCTGTTGTAAAGAGAAACAATGTGCTAAATATTAGGGCTGGGCGATATGGCCAAAATCTCATATCCCGATATAAACTCAGCAAAAAAAGAAACGTCCTGTCACTGTCAACTGCATTTATTTTCAGGAAACTTAACGTGTGTAAGTATTTGTATGAACACGACAAGATTCAACAACTGAGACATAAACTGAACAAGTTCCACAGACATGTGACTAACAGAAATTGAATAATGTCTCCCTGAACAAAGGGGGGATCAAAATCAAAAGTAACAGTCAGTATCTGGTGTGGCCACCAGCTGCATTAAGTACTGCAGTGCATCTCCTCATGGACTGCACCAGATTTGCCAGTTCTTGCTGTGGGATGTTACCCCGTCTCTTCCACCAAGTTACCAGACATTTCTGGGGGGAATGGCCCTAGCCCTCACCCTCTGATCCAACAGGTCCCAGACGTGCTCAAAGGGATTGAGATCCGGGCAGAACACTGACATTCCGGTCTTGCAGGAAATCGCACACAGAATGAGCAGTATGGCTGGTGGCATTGTCATGCTGGAGGGTCATGTCAGGTTGAGCCTGCAGGAAGGGTACCACATGAGGGAGGAGGATGTCTTCCCTGTAATGCACAGCGTTGAGATTGCCTGCAATGACAACAAGCTCAGTCCGATGATGCTGTGACACACTGCCCCAGACTATGACGGACCCTCCACCTCCAAATCAATCCCACTCCAGAGTACAGGCCTCGGTGTAACGATCATTCCTTCGACGATAAACGCAAATCCAACCATCACCCCTGGTGAGACAAAACCGTGACTCGTCAGTGAAGAGCACTTTTTGCCAGTCCTGTCTTGTCCAGCGACGGTGGGTTTGTGCCCGGTGATGTCTAGTGAGGACCTGACTTACAACAGGCCTACAAGCCCTCAATCCAGCCTATTGCGGACAGTCTGAGCACTGATGCATTGTGCGTTCCTGGGATTGTGCGTTCCTGGTGTAACTCGGGCAGCTTGCCCGCTTTGCATGTTATTTTCGCATTTAATACATGTCACAAATCAATTTGCATTTGGTACCTTGGGTCGAGTGTTAGCACCAACTCACGAAACCCCCGTTTCTTGACCGTGTAAATTGGGGCCATGTCTTTGCAGATGTAAGTTGTAACGGCAGCTGTTATCTCCTTCCATCTTTGATTCTTTTTCATATGGTTTGCCGCGGGCAAAAGCCTCAGCAAGTTGGGGGTTTGTTTTGAGCACTCGACTAATTTTTTGGGGTCTCATCCGTAGACTCTCACCGTACTGTTTGACATGATTCTTGCGTAGGTGGTACAATAGGTTAGTGGTATTTGAGCCTATTGTCGGGACCGGCCTGCGGCATATTTTGCAGAGGACTGGTTTCTGGTCCGTGTCAGACTTTTCATACCCAAACCACATCCATGCGACCGAAGTAGCCCCTCTTTTAGGTACGAGCTCCGTGTCTCCGTGCTCTATGTCACGTTCACTCTCCTCCATGTTTGTTTGTGTTGCAAATTTCTTTTCACACGGCACGTGTGGAAGAACTCAAAGAGCCGTCCAACTGACTAAAAATATTGCCGTATAGTGTGATTTGCGACACAATGAAATAAACGAGAGCTTAATATGAAACGATATGACGATGTATATCGTGTGACGATAAATAAAGTATATCGCCCAGCTCTACTTAATATTAGGAAAAGCCTATAGAAAGCTGATGGGATCCTCCTCTTTTTAGTGGAGGCCATCACTCTGTTTTCTCCCCCATTTGCATAGCCTATAGAAATGTTTTAGAACATGAGCTCATGGGCTCTCATGAAGTGTTTGATTTTAGATTTTCGAATACATTTGCATTGATGTCAGAGTGATTAGAGGGACAATCGAGTGCTGAGTACCAGTTAGCAAGTTTGGTAGGTTACTAATGACCATCAGCAGTATCAGAGCCTAGAGAAGCCTAATCACCGTGACTAAATGATCACATTGAATTTGACTCCCTTCATGACTTGTGACTGCCGGTGTGGCGGTAATACAGTCACCGTAACGGCCCTAGGCACCACCACCTGCTATTGAACTTCCATCTTCCTTCACGAGAGGCTGGGTTACTTGTATTGATCCATAATTACTCCATCACCCAGGCAGTGTGTGGTGGTAAACTCTGAAAGTCAAGCTCTCCACTCTTTACAGACAACTCCATTCACAGTAACTGTGACCCTTCTCGCACACACAATTCTCTGCTTTACAGTTATCTGCTCACTCCATGGCCAAGGTAATATAGAACTCATTGTAAGCTCCTGGCTCAGTGTGTGAACCGACCATACAAAGTAAGAAGACATCACACAATGGCCTGTAAAGCCAGTTGATGATCCTCTCTTCTCTGGCTCTTATCAGTAATTACATGTAATTCTGGGTAAACTGGAGAGGGTTTGATCATTAAAGCTGGAGCCAGCAGGAGGCTAGCCGGTGTAATCCTTGACTTTGGAAAGTCCTCTACTAGTCTGCTGAATAGTTCCTGACAGGCTGAGAGGCAGCCAGATGAATAATGGTCTACTGCTACTGTTAATAATCCACAGCTTCCCTTCAGGGCACCAATTATTGATGATTCACATACTCTGCCAGGGTTGAATATTCTATATTTAGATAGATCACAGGCTACCTGTATATAGAGAGAAATCAAAGAGATAATGTCCGTGTTGAAAAAGTGGTGTCCTTTTGATCTATAACAGAGTTATATGTTATTCATTATAACTGAGTTCATTTTTTTTTTGAGTTGGTGTTTTAATACTCTCATTCCAAAACAGATTGTCACGTTTGATCACCGGTAATAAAGTTGGTAGTATTCTGTTCTTAAGTGGTCTGTGTCCTTGTCCTCCAGAGTACCAGCAGCCTCTGATGATTGGGGTTGGCACAGTGGCCAGGAAGGGCTCTACGTTCCGGCCTATGGACACGGAGACCAAAGAGGATCCTAGCAACCCCTCCACCCACTACGACTACCTGCACACAGCCAACCAGTATGCCCTGCCTCTCACCAACCAGGAGCCAGAGTACGCCACGCCCATCATCGAGCATCACACCTTCCACAAGGACGGGTTCCTGCCCGACCCGGCTAGTTACAGCGTCCCAGGTGTGGTCCTCAGCAAGACCCCATCCTTTAAAACCCTGGACAGGAAGGCAGGGGTGGGCTCCTCCGGGGGCTACCAGATGCCCCAGCTCAAAATAGACCGGGGACACAGTAACTCTGAGGGGGTCTACGACAGCCCCAAGGTGAACAAGCCTGTGGGCCAGAGCAGTGGCCTCTCAGACTACCAGAGGCCCCAGGCCAAGCCGGCAGTGCTGGAAACCTACTCCACCCCCAGGGACTGTGTGAGGGTGGCTCCCACCATGGGCCACAGGCCGGACCATAGACCAGACCCTGAGGGCAGTTCTGGAGGAACCTGAAGATGGAACATGTCTGGGACTACAGGACTAAACTGTCAAACTGTGATTTTGATCAGTTCATGGCCATTTTGGACTGAGCTTACTGTAGCAAACACAAGCGCTAAATTATTTCTCAACTGACTTTCAGGAATGTGGGAGACGACAGTGCTTGTATCTGGGGCTGTGCTGGCAGACATTTTGTGAATAAGAAAATACAGATGGTTACTTCAACTGTCCTATTTCTTTTAAGGGGTGGGGTGATTTTATTAAAAAGCAAATGGTGATGGAGACAGGAAATATCCTGAAAATGGGAAAATACCTCTCCTCATTCTCAACTGTGACTGATGCTTATGACTGTAACATACATTAAGAAATAATGTGACTTCGTTCCTTAACTGTACAGTATATTTTGAGGTCACGATAAAGCTTTCAGAATCTCTCGGTCTGAGGTTAAGCTGCTTTCAGCAGGGAAGCATAGAGGAAGCAGAGTGCTTTATTAAATAAAGCAGCACCCCAGTTAAAAGTGGTAGATTTGTCCCCAGCGGGTCCTACTATAGGATGTTTAACAAAGTCAGTCCGTGCTCTTAACAAAGAATTGTAAGTACACACTGTGAATGAAGTGACTGAAAGGACTGGTGTCACCGCATGGGGTCCCCCACAATGGGGGCTTTGTCACTATGTTGCAGGGGGCTCTGAAGCCGACGGCTGTATCGCTACTCTGTGTCAGTCTGGAGGCAGATCTGGTCAGTGGGATCAGCGAGCCAATGAAAAGGCAACAGGAGAGTGTTTACAGTTAGTCTGGCGTATTGAGAAACGCCCGGTAGGGGATTTAGAGGAGTAAACTGGACTGAAACACATCACAGAGCTGTGTTTTTCAGATGCTCTGTTTAGCTGGACAAGGTGAACTACTATACAGGCCAGTTCCATTTAAATGGATGTTGAATACAAAGCCATGTTGAATGGTACCGATACTACAGTCTAGTCGATTGTGTATAGGTGTGTACATACAAGGGCATAGTTTGAAAATTTATATTGCCAAGAGGAAAGAAAAAATAAATGGAATAAATGCTGTCGACTGTATTTAAAGCACCTGTGCGTGTGGTGTTGCTGCTGTGTACTGAAGACAGAACTTGAGATCGAGCTAAGAACTCTTTCATTTCTGTGAAATATTTTTGGGAGATCTTTTCAGCTGGGTTGTATGTACATGTACTGCGAGAAGTTATTCTCTACAGACTCGCTGTGATGTCACTCTTTTCAAAACATTCTGTATGTCTACTGCATGTTGGTTGTAAGCTGAGCCCTGAATAAAAACACCAGCAGTTGACTTCTTCATGTCAAGGTCTCTTTACTATGTGAAAATGTGTTTCTCAGCAGCCGTAGCCTCGGCCCTAGGATGCCCGGCATTCCAGTCCCAGCGCCCAAAGAAGCAGGAAGTTTGCAGGATCCCCCCCACCTCCACTCAGCCTGTGTCTGTCTGTGGAGGAATGTGGCAGTTTGGTGTCAGTCGTGGGGAAGCAGCTGATGATCAGCCACTACTGCTGCCCAGTCCTCCCAGCTATGGGCCCACCCGAGGGGAGAGATCTGGGTTGTGGGGGGGTATGACGGCCTATCTGAGGACCCTGATAACACGTCACTGGTCTCTTCAGAAGCGGGGGGGTAGGGTGATGGTCTGATGGAGATAGACTAGGCTTGAGTAGAGCCTGTTTTGTGGCTGTGATGAGTGTGTGTCTGCTAGTGGCCTCGGCTTGGTCGTTCACACAGGGGTGTGGAACACTGTTTACACCTCCAGCCTCCAACCCAAAGCTACATGAAAGCTCAGACTCAGAGCAGCTCTCGGCGAACACACTGCTCCTAGCTATTCTGCTTATCCCCTCAAATTCCAGTCATGTCTCTTCTTGCAGACTGCTGACATTGTTCATATGAGCTTGAAGAGTATGGCCTTTTCTCAATTGCATACTACTCGAGACCTCTGTATCCTTAAAACCAATTGGATGAGGAAGCCTGATGTCCCTCCCCTCTGACCTTCTCCAATGGGTTTTGAGGAGATGAAAGGACGTGAGGAGTATGCAATTGATTGAAGGCCTATCTGTTTTGTACTGTGCTTCCCATCGAAACTGCTTAAATGGTTCAAATCTAAAATTGCAGCCTATTTAAAAGTATTTGGCCATTTTTTTTTATACCATAACTAAGATCATCAGCAGTTTGAATCAACTTTTAATTAGCAACATTTCATGTATGTATAAACTCCGACTGTACCGACTGGTTCTACAGTTTACATCTCCCCCTGGTGTTCATTGTGGTTCACTGAACAAAAGCAATATTATAGTAACAAACAGATCAGAAAAAATAAACTTCCACTTAATCATTCTGTTCCTCATTCAAACATTTGGATCTTCACATTTCAACCTAGTGAAAATTGAATCCTTCAAGAGATCTGAACCCTGACGGCAGGGCGGGCTATCCACAGACCACATTGGGCAAATACATTTGTTTATTTAATGTTATACATTACGTACAGATATTTCAGAGACCCCTTTTAAAATAATAAAATAACATTAAGAAAACCAGGTTGGGTAAAAAAAAAAAACTGTGTACAAAAAGGGAGCCTTTGTTCCTTCTGGCGAAATCCCTGGTAACAAGCGGAAAGATGAACATTCTTTATGGCGTAACATGCAGCGCCAGTGTTGGGATGACGCCTCGGTCTCTAGTGCCGCTCTCATTTCACTAACGTTAAGCAGGGTGTGGACACATCCTTCATGCAGAGCATTTGAGTTAGATCAAAGCGCAATTTACATCCAAAACCGGACCTGCAGTTTAGCCTCACTGATCAGAAATGGCCATGAATGAGATCAACATTAGAACACAAGGCTGCAGATTGTCATGACACCCCCCATGGGGGTACATTTGTAATAAGTAGAGATGCTACTACAGTAGCTAAATTCCGATATGATCTACAAAAATTATTTTAAAATAGCTAATACATTAATATAGCATATACAGATTTATTTCTATAGTCTAAGATGATAGTTTGTGAATTTGAATAAATGGATTGTGCATAAACACATTCTATTGCTATTATCCTTTGCATATACAGAACACCTTTTGGTTGTGTAAAATGAATTGAATAAAGCTAGAAAACAAACCCCATCACTCAGATAAGGTTACCAACCTATGACAGACTGTACATCTTTTTTTCTATTGTGTTATTGACTGTACGTTTGTTTATGTGTAAGTGTTGTTTTTGTCGCACTGCTTTGCTTTATCTTGGCCAGGTCGCAGTTGTAAATGAGAACTTGTTCTCAACTGGCCTCCCTGGTTAAATAAAGGTGAAATAAATACATTTAAAGAAGATGTCAGAACACAGTGCAGCAGACACACTGTTGTCAGTCATCTTTGGGTCCTAACGAGTCTGAAGACAGTTTGACTGCCACTGACACCAGCAGTAGAGAAGGGTGGGGAAAACCAACCAATGATTGACTTTTGGGAGATGCATCCAAAAGGCAAGATATGTACTTTGTTAAAAGGGACTAGAACAAAGGATAAATCCTAGTTGAGTTTAAGAGGGGGAAAATAAAGACATTGCACTTCTGATTTTGGTCAACATGACAACTGAAAAGACTAGATTTGGCCCTCCAATCCGGTGTCTCCCTATTCTGTCCTTTTGAGTTGTCCCCCTGACCGCTCACTTCCTCGTACAGACGACTCAATTTGCAGTGCTTTATACACACACGAATCATATCATTGTCCATGTAATGTTGAAGATATAGCCCAACTTTGCAAAAACACTGGTCAGTTAAACACCATTAACTATGATAATGCCCTTTTAGTAGAAAAGCTGTTTGAAAAGATCACCTGACATTTCAGCCAGTTTTGGTGGGATGGAGTTTTTGCCTGCCTGTTGACATCACCAGGTGGTAAATTTGTTAGACCAATAAGAAAGAGAGTTCCAAACCTCTCTGCCAATAATAACAGCTAGTTTTTACCTCCTCACTCAGACAGTTCTACCAAAATTCTTGCTTGAGAAACTGCTCTTGCTAAGGAGCAATTTGCTTCTATTTAACCATTTTAATTGATTGCTACCCAGAAATGATTTTATATTGAGTTTTTTTTATATATATTTTTTTAACTGAGCCATCAAAGAAAAACATTGTGTAACGAGTGCTCAGAGGACTGAAAAACAGATGTATCCAGCATTTAAACACTGAACTATGGTGACATTATGTGATACCATTGATCAAACACAGATGGAACACCCTCATAGCTGATATAGTTAGAATTCTGGCCCTGTACATTCTGTTTTGACATACAGTAGGTGAATGTAGCTCTCTCATATTCTGAACACTAAGGACTAGGCCTACTGGTAGGTGGATCTAAGAGCGGTGCAGGTTTGACGTGGGATTCAACATCGATACCATAATCAGTGGTAGAAGATGAACATTCAAGTTGAGAGAAAAACCCTCATCTACAGTAGCTACATGTGGAAGAGAGAAATAAAAGCCAACATTTATGAAGGGAGAAGATCTTTCTCGGCCTTGTAAAATAGTATTCATTACCAGCAGGGCAGTCCCAGTAAGGTAGTGTCGTCAGTGTGGGGGCAAAAAGGATCAGTAACTATACGCAAACAGAGAAAAATACCACTCAGTTGAGAGATCTACCATCTTCTCCAAACTAGACCCACATCCTCTCCTCAATATCGGGTCTCATCTAATTGGCTCCTCACCACTGCACGAAGATAGTGACGTGAATTCAACAGAGCTCCGAGTGTGTTTCCATAACAACTTAATGATGAGTCAACTCTATCCCCACATATATCTTCCGGGGGAATCTGATGCAGGCCAGTCTCTCAAATCTCATACAGTATAGTACACAAACACACATGCACTTCAGTCTTTCAGCCCCCCTCCCTCCCTCTATGACGAGCTCTCTCCGGACTCAGCAGCCTTAGACAGGGTCTCCTCCGATGGCGTCTCACTGGAGATCCCGGTGTCTCCGTTCTCCGGGCTGTCACTCACGGACATCTTCTCCAGAGCTGCAGCAGTAGGCACAGAGACAGAGAGAGAGACGGACATGAATACTCTCTCTTTACTGGAGGATCTACCATCACATTCTGTGGGCCTTTCAGGTGGATGAAACGCTACATTTTCGGTTCATTCCCGTATGCTCATATGGCATTTTGGCACTCTTTAAAGTCCATTTTCACATTAACACAAAGACTCCCATTTGTATAAAGCAAGCGAAATGTGAAGTAAGACAACACTGTTTAAAATGCACGCACATTAAAATAAAGCCATACTACTATGAAAACAATGTGTTTGTTTTCTATGAATAATGAGGTACAGTAGACATAACATACCTTGTAGCGATGCGGAGTCTGCGGTGCCGTTGTTCCTGCTGGCGGCTGACCCCTCCTCCAGCTCATCTAGGTAGAGCCGGTAGCGATGGCCGCCGTCATCCTCATACTCCACGTTCTCATCGTCAGAGTCCACCTCCGGGGCTACGTACACAACCTCAAACTCTATCTCTCCCCTCTGGAGGACACACACACACCACAGAGGGTGAGACAAAACTTAACAAGAGCGTACTTAGTTCCTTTGTTGGTTTGCTGAGGCATGATTAACTGTTTTCCCCCCCAATGCAGAGCAGCAGTCCCGCAGGCTGAATTGACTAACCCCAGCATGAACCTCCGGTTGTAGACTGACTGAGGTCACCACTGATGTTTTAGAGAGAGGAGAGATGACTGACTCTCAGTAAAAACTTTAACTCCCAGGCTAACCACTAAATGGTCACACAGACTCACACAAAAAGGTGTCACCAACTCAATAAATGCTTTTGAAATCACAAAAAGAATGTCTTAGCTTTTTACTATTGTTTTACTTAGAATGGTCCCTTAGTGTAGATATAATGACTGCATTGAAGCATTGGTACGTCATACATGTATAGCATGACAACAAACATAACAAAGCAAACATATCTGGACCAGCAGGCTAAGTTTGCCTGAATTCAAGATGCGAGCACTCAGCCCTTCTCTCTCCCAGGAGCCGAGTCTGACCTGTTGTGAGAGGATGGTAACAGCTTCCTTGTGTTTGGCGTCCCTCAGGTTGATGCTGTTGACAGCCAGGATGGCATCACCCACATGGAGCCCCCCACAGCGCTCCGCAGGCTGGGTAGGATGGATCTCTGAGATCAGGATGGGCACACCGTGTTCCTTACCACCCTTTCCATCCGGAAATAAGACATACACACACATATTAAGGTATGGACCATGACAGATGAGCAACACACTACGGGTTAAGACATGGCATTTAACACTTTCTGGTTTGGGCTAAATTGGTGGAGGTTACCGTGATTGAAATTCCAAGTCCCTCGTGATCTTCTTTGGCCAGCACTACTTTACGAATAGGACCAACTCCTTGGGTCTTCTTCAGTACATCTGTTTCCTGAGGGAGAGATCAAACAGGCAAATAAATAGCGAAAAGCAAACAGTAAAAATACCTTAACTACAATTAAGATCAATCCCCTGGCGATGGCTCTGATGGCCACTCACATGCCCTACTGGAGAAGGTAGGGGTTTCTTGGGATCGTTGCGCCCCCTGCAGGCTCGGATGACTGTCTTGTGGCGGTGGAGGTGGATCTCAGCCTCCAGCTGGTTCCATAGTTTGTCATGAGCGGGCCCCTTCATGTCCCGACCCAGTAACTGGATCTGCTGAACTCTGGAGACAATGGACACAAAGACAACCAGTTACCAATGCCAGCATTATTGGTTTCAGGTAGTCCCTCCCTATTTCAAATCTGCTTGCTTCTGTTTGTGGAAAAATGGATATGGCCCTGATCAGAGGTTAAATTGGGAATTTGGAGGGGAAGATCCTATTTGCGTTATGTCAAGATTAGGGTTAGAGCTGGAGCTAGGGTTGGAGCTGGAGCTAGGGTTGGAGCTGGAGCTAGGGTTGGAGCTGGAGCTAGGGTTGGAGCTGGAGCTAGGGTTACCTTCCAGCCAGCTCTTTGTCCAGGTACTTGGCTGCCAGTCTGGCCCCATAGACCTCAGCCTGCAGTACAGCGATGTGCCTGCGGAGGGCCTCATTCTCCTTCTTATGCAGCTTGACCTCTGCCTCCAACTTCACTTCCTTCACCTTCTCCTTCTTGTTGTCCTGCAGCTCCCTCTCCTGTCACACACACACACACAAAGAGAAATGGTTGAGTTAAACTCTACAGAGAAAGATAGAGTGCAAGTGCTTTACTCCGGTTAGCTTTGGCACTTTGCTGTACAGAGACCCCTCCCTGCTCCACTGAGGAGTCAGAGAGAATGGGCCATGACTGGAGGTTGGAGCAATCTCCTCTGATCAACATTAGAGGAAGCGCAGTCGACAGGCACTGCAGCCGGCCCACAGGACAGGGAGCAGGAAAAGAGCAGTCCACTGCTGCATCCTCACAGGCTGGGCTGCAGCCACAAAGACCATGTCACAGACAAACATGGATACAATACACAGTATCGGTGAAGCAGAAATTAAATATCTACTTGGCGACAAAATACACGCAAACAAGATAAGTGACTGTGGGTTTGGCTGTCATAAGTTCAAAGCATTGACACTTCTGCTGATTAAGAACGAACAACACGCAAACTGGGTTACTCACACACACACACACATCCTGGAAATCATTGACTTCCCTTTGCGCTTTTTTGACAATTGAAACAAAACACGTTCCAAGTATCAAAACATGCACGTTCCAATCAAATGGGGCAACACGGACAAACATGAATAGGCAATAACAGACAATGTAACAAAGCTACAATAATTCCAGATCAGTTGTCACTGTCAGTCATTACTAGCATGAGCCCCATAGGCAGCCTGTTGGACTTGTTGATGAACTGTTAGCAAGAGCAGGAAAAGACAGAACTTGAGGGTGGGATGAGTACAGACACAGACGCACAGCTATCCCCAACCAAAAAAACAGACACACAGAGGACATGCACACACTTACCATCTCCTCCACTGAGGGAACAGGCTTAAGGTGAGAAGAACAGAGAAGGGGTCAGAGGTTAGAAAATCACAGCCAAGCAGTGGGGAAGAATGCGACCATTTACCACTTTACAGGCCCACTGGAACCTTAGCAGGTATACCATAAAATAATTTAGCAGTCCGAAGATTCAGGTACAGTAACGCATCAACAACGGTAAAAAAAAATAAAAAGGTATTTGTATTTCTTCCCAAGAATGTCCAAGACGCATACAGGTAGTTTTATTCTCGGACGGAACAGCGACATAAGAAACCACAGTAGGACGTACGTAGTAGAAACTAGAGCGAGAGTCGTGTGGGTGTGAGCGTGTGTGGTCGGTGCCCTACCATCCTGTCTTTGATGGAGTCCGAGTCCATGGTCTGCCCAGCCTTGGCGTGAAGCTGCAGCTGCATGGCATGGAGCTGGAGGAGCTGGTCGTGAACCTCCCTCTCCACCACCACCCTCTCTGCCTGCACGTCAGTCAGCTCTGATCGCAGGCCAACCAGCTGAGCCTGGAGGAGAGAGGGAGAGAGTCAGACAGACAGAGTTACATAATTGTACGCTTCTTCAGACTTCCTAGATTCTTAGGAACCCTCATCATCATGCATGTTTAGTCAAGTCAAGTGTACCAGGCCCAAATCATTATCCCAGCACGGATCAAATTCCATTTTTCCCGTTTTACATTTCCACTCTGTTCTCCATCAGATTTTACAATGCTATTTTTCTTATAAAGCAGGCTCCTTGTTATTCAATACCTGAAGGAATTGTGCCAAAATGAATTGGCCTACAGATCTTGCGCTGAAGGTTGTATATTGTACACAACAAAACCCTGGGAAAAAAATATATATTTGTGCACGTCTAGGGAGCTTATTCAGCTTGGCAACACGGGAAGCAGAGTGGAGTGCAGAGAACAATTCATCTATTTATTTATGGCATTGAAATGGGGCCACCTGCATGTCACAGCTGTAGGAATGAATTGATCCACAGTATGCTTTGAATAAGGTTAGGATTCACTCCACCTATGATGATGAAAGAGGAGTGTGATTATAACATGCGAATCTACCTGAATACTAAACTACCCATCTCCTAAATGATTTATCAATCATCATCCTCAGACAGAGACTCATCTATCATTGCAGTAATCAGGCAGGCCTTCATTATAATAGAGACCCAGTCTAAATCAAACAGGCCTAGAATATTCTACAGTACAACCCACCATTTAAGACAGTTTAGCCTGTATTTACTCCTCAAATGTAGGGTAGGAGGGGGAAAAAAAGTTTAAATAATTCAAGACATTAGGAGTGTGTGTGTCTGTTTGCTGACCACTTTTGCCTCTATTCAGACTGAGACAGCCCACATGTCTGGACACACAGGTGGCAGTATGCTACATCAGGAGAAACATTAGCCTACACAGTGCAGCGGCTGACATCGCACGCCAAACCAACCGACAAAATACAAAGACACATACAGACACGGACATACACACGCATGCAAGCAGACAAATGCACACACACACACACACGGCAAAAAGGGGCAGGACTTCCTGATGTGACACAGAGTGTTGGGCAAGTGTGGAATGTGTGTCTCGTGGTTGGAGTCTCTATATCCTTGCTCCTAAACACTGTGCTCTCTAAGCATGAAGGAAGGAAAAAACAGGCGTCCGGCTGACCTCTTCCTGATAAACAATACCTGAGTAACAGACCGGAGACGAGGAAGTCTTAATAGCTGAGCAATCACTTTTTTATGTTTGGTAATCAATAACAGCCTAGTAGGGTAGGCCTAAATAGGGCTGTTGCGGTGACCGTATTACCGCCGCATCGGCAGTCACGAGTCATGAGGGCAGTCAAATTCCAAGTGACCGTATAGTCACGGTGATTAGGCTTCTCCAAGCTCTGATGCTGCTGGTCATTAGTAGCCTACCAAACTTGCTAACTGCCTGGTACTCAGCACTCTATTGTCCCTCTAATCACTGACGACAATGCAAATGTATTTGAAAATCTAACCAAACACTTTATGAGAACCCTTGAGCTCATGCTGAACAACATTTCAATAGGCTATGCAATTGCGTGAGAAAACAGAGTGATGGCCTCTACTAAAAAGAGGAGAATCGCACCAGCTTTCTATAGGCTAGGCCTACTATATTTATTTCTCAACTTCCCTAATATTAAGCACTTTGCTTATATTTACAACAGGAGTATAGCCTACCTGCCTGGCATGAAAATAAACCATGGAGAAAAGTGTCTTCCATTCGCTATTTAAGTGCATAGATGACATGTATTTTTTCCCCGATGCCCCTGTTTCGATACAGGTGCATGATAATGGTCCATTCTAAAACAAAACAAAATGCATACATACAGTACCAGTCAAAAGTTTGGACACAACTACTCATTCCAGGGTTTTTCTTTATTATTTTCTACATTGTAGAATAATAGTGAAGACATCAAAACTATGAAATAACACATATGGAATCATGTAGTAAACAAATATTTATTTCTCGCACAGAATAGGTCGGCTGTTGTACTTTGGGGGATAGTAGATTGACATAGGCTAGTGCTTTTGCTGTCCATTATGCCTACTCGTCTTGTTGGCTGAAGAAAAGTAAATGTGGACGTTCTTCCAATATCTTCAATATGCACCTCGGAATTTGATCCGGTGTGTCTGTCTTCACTTGTAGCCTGTGAGAAAGACCCGATCACGTGATGGAGCACGCAGCACTCGGGGAGAAGGGCACAATGGCCACTGGCCGCAAAAGCCATGGATTTTTTGGGGCCTTTGATGTATATTTAGCATGGGCTTCTGACCTACCCTTCCTGCTATAAACCCGATACCTGACATGGGGACAACCACCATCTAATATGACCATTGTATCAACCTACCATTAGCTCATAAAACTACTGTAGGCCGGTAGAAAGTATGTAACAATGCAGATCTAACCTATTTTCTCTAAATATATCTTAGAATCATTTTAAATGGTCACACACTCTGCCATTGGACAGAAAACTGAGGCACTTCGCAAATTGCATGATAGCGGATTTTCCACAAATGTTGTTTACTTTAGCCACGTCAAATAACCTAATAGGCAATGACGTTCTGGTGTTGTTGGGGGCCAACTGCTTGTGTAAAGCCAGATTTCCTGGCCTCAGAAATATATTGAGCTGAAGCTGAAGGCTGAAATGCAGTATTGATTTACATGCAGTAATACGAGCTCTATGGTAGTCAGGAATTGCTGGGAAAGTCTTGTTGACAGAGTCAACTACACTCCTGATCAAACATTCATTAATGTGAGCATGGTGAGGTCATACGTGGAGTAAGGGATAGCATGATCCTTCATTTTGTTTCTCTCATCAATAGATTTGGCAACGTGGAGGTGCACTCAAATCGTGTGTGTGTGATGCCTGATTATCTATGTCAATTAGCTATTTCAATTGACAGTCAGCTGGATGGGCAGAGACGCACTGTCGTGGAAAGTGACATTCTGACAGCTATTTAATAATTCATACATACCCAGCATACCCTTACATACCAGATGATCATACACATACTTTTTAACATTGATACAAGAAAAGCTTGTGCTCACCTCGACTTTGTGATTAAGTTGAAAAATCGTCTGGGCTTTGTGGCAAAGCTGAGCAAAACAGGAGCTGAGACTTGTCATCTTTTGACGACCCTCGTAGGTGATGTCAGCTTGATCTGGATCGATTTCTCCCAGTAGTAAATCGACGTCAACAAACGCCTTGTCAAACTCCTTCTCCAGAACCTCAAGCCACCGAAACATGGACATCCCCGTGCCTGGACTGACCAGGGCAGTGCCCTGGGCTGACGGAGAGACACCGGCCGAGGCAGACATTTCAACAGTGCAGGCTAAAGGCTTTAGCTAAATCTAGCTGGCTAACCTAGCCGCTTCTTTTCACAAATAAAAACAGCGCTTTGCCTTTGTACGTTTACTGAATCGTAATACTTGAGTTACACCGTACTCTAAATGCCCAAATCATACGAAACAGTTACGTTCCAGAAAAGACTAGCTAAATTGAATGAACTTCATTCTTTCCCAACCCCTAATCATATCAGGAAATCCGAAATCGGATATGGATCATAGCTATCAGAGATAAAACAGGAAGCGAGACATCTCACTCGCTCCTTTTTTCTGGTTCATATACAAATCAATGAACTAAGCGGACCAGACCCAGCTGCTAATGCATTGGTGCCTATGGGAGAAACACCTTTTAAGCAGACCGGAACTGTGACCATTTTTTTCAATTGTAAACGGCCTGAGTGGGACATCTTTATTTATCCGCCACATTTTAAAGCTATGAATCGACTACAACAGTCTGCCACACAGCAGAGAAAAATATATCGATAGCAGAGATAGTCGATCTCTGTTGAACTTTGGGACAGTTTACAGCGAAGAGGCGAAGCGGAGTAAAAGCAGAGTACATCACAGCTGTATAAAGTACAGAAAATACAAATGCAGCGGTTCATAGATGTGAGCACCTGTGTTATGAGAGCAAGAAGAGACGTATTGAAAAGTTAAAGAAGCATGGATATGTCTTAAAGAGAAAGGGGGAGTCAGGAGAAGCTATGGATGAGTTCTCTACCTTTACAAAAACTATTACAGCTTTGAAAGTGCAGTAATTGCAGTTGACTGTGGTATTTTGGACACAGTAATTGGAGAATAACTGCAGTGTACTGCACTCTTATTGCCGTTACACTGCAAAATTACTGCATAAAAGTATTTTGGATGCAGTATTTGCATCATACTGTAGTGCACTGGAGTTATACTGCACTCTGACTGCAATCTTTTTTCGTAAGGGCATGTTTGAGATGACAAGGGTGTTTGAGATGACAAGGGTGTTGGAGGGCTGCAGACGGACTGCTCCTCGAGGGTGTGTTATGTGATATTTAAGCACGCACCGGACAGTGTGTTGGAAGCTGTGTTAGGGTTGTTTAATATGCTGTGGATGACTGGGGTGGTACCTGCTGGGTGGAAATATGCTGTGGTGTTGCCGTTTGTAAAACTAGGTAAAGATGCTGCTAGGGCGTGCAGTTTTCGCCGATCGCGCAGACATCCAACATGTGTGACTTGACAGAAAAGATGACAGTGAGTAGGATGATGTACTGTATCTCTGGGAAGTTAAGGGTTTGATGAGCGTAGCACAGAGTTGGTTCAGGAGAGGGAGGTCTGCCATGGATGCCCTGATGACAGTTAGCACAGAGATAGCCAAGGCCCTGACAATAAAAGAGGTGATGAGTGTTGTGTATTTTGTCATTGAGAAAGCTTTCAATACCATGTGGAGGGAAGGGTTGTTGATCAAGTTCGATTGAGTCATAAGGGTGAAGGTGGGGTCAGAATTGTCAGTGTGGTTTTAAGTGGGCAATGTTTCTTCTCAGGGAAGTGTAGTTAGTCCGGTGTTGTTAACCCTGATGATAGATTACATATTTAAAGCTGCAATATGTAACGTTTTGGGCGAGCTGTCCAAATTCACATAGAAATGTGAGTTATAGATATGTCAGTCTCATAGAAAGCAAGTCTAAAATGCGGTAGATCTGTTCCATGTGTACGATTTCTATGCTGCCTGTTTGTAAGTTTCATTTTTGCATCTTTTACCTTCACTTTTACACACCAGCTTCAAACAGCTGAAAATACAATATTTTTGGTTATGGAAAATATATATTCACAGTGGTTTAGATGGTGAAATTATTATTTACATTGACTGCTTTTTTGTCACAAACTGACAGTGATTTCTCTGCAAATTGCATCTTTAAGGAGGTGGGACAGGGAGTGGGCGTGGCTTTGTATGCCGATGAGTATGAAAGAGAGGTGGGAATGTCAAATGTGTGATGAGGAAGATGCAAGAAGCTGTGAGAGTTGTGGAAGATTGGTCTCTAACATGGGGGTTTAGGATGTCTCTGGCCAAGTCCTGCTTTATGGTGTATTCTAGGAGGAAGGTTAAATATTTTAGGCTGCAAATACAGTGGGGAGAACAAGTATTTGATACACTGCCGATCTTGCAGGTTTTCCTACTTACAAAGCATGTAGAGGTCTGTAATTTTTATCATAGGTACACTTCAACTGTGAGAGACGGAATCTAAAAATCCAGAAAATCACATTGTATGATTTGTAAGTAATTAATTTGGTGGAGAGTGGACAACCCTGTCTGGATCCGGTCCAAGGGAAAATAATCAGAGGACAAGTTATTAGTTCGTACCAAAGCCATGGGAGAGAAATAAATCATCTTTACCCACGCAATGAATTTGGGACCAAAGCCAAATCTATAAAGGGCAGTTGTTAGGTAGACCCACTCAAAGCGGTCAACAGCTTTTTCCGCATTGAGTGAGACCAGCACCTCCGGGTTCCCAGACGCTGGGGCATACAGGATATTCATAAGGCACCTAATATTGAAAAACAAATGCCTATTTCTCATAGAGCCAGTCTGGTCACAGTGTATTACTTGGTGCAGCGAGCCCTCCATACGGATAGTTTAGAGCTTGGCTCGGATGTTGTAGTCACAATTTAAAAGCAAGATTGGGAGATACGATCCACATTCCAGGAGGTCCTTGCTTTCCTTTAATAGTAATGAAATTGAAGCCTGATAAAGACTAGGCGGTAGCTGTGATGTATCAAAGCACTCTGCAAATAATCGAGACAGGAATGAGTAAAGCAGACCGGAAAACGTTCAGTCCTCTAAAATTAGTTTGGAAAACTGTCCAAACCCGGTGATTTACCACTTTTCATTGCGGACACTACAGTTGCAATATCCTCAAGTGTAAATTGTTCTTCTAAACCGTCATGAAAGTCTGTATCAATTGAAAGCCTATTCAGACCATCGAAGAACGAATCAATCAACAAAGGAGATTCAAAGTTGTACAGCGCAGAGTAATTTAAAAAAAACGGATCATTGATCTCTTTATATATAACTGTGGTAGCACCAGACAGACAGGGTCCTGTTTTGTGGGATTAAATGTGAGGACTCTGATTCACGGATCTGATGTGAAAGGAGTTTACTGGCCTTGTTGCCTTGCTCACACACTCTGGACCAAGCTTGTAAGAGTAATTGTTCAGTTTGTCTGGTAGAGAGCACGTCAATATCAGATTGGAGTAGCTAGCGTTCTTTATATAGATCAGAGGAATGATCTGTAGCATACAGTGCATTCTGAAAATATTCAGACCCCTTTACTTTTCCCACATTTTGTTACGTTACAGGCCTAATTCTAAAATGGATTCAATAAATCAAGTTCCTCATCAATCTACACACAAAAGCACATAATGACAAAGTGAAAGCAGGTTTAGAAATGTTTGCAAATGCATTAAAAATAAACAGAATTACCTTATTTACATACACTACCATTCAAAGGTTTGGTGTCACTTAGAAATGTCCTTGTTTTCCATGAAAACATACATTAAATGAGTTGCAAAATGAATATGAAATATAGTTAAGATGTTGACAAGGTTATAAATAATCATTTTTAATTGAAATAATAATTATGTCCTTCAAACTTTGCTTTTGTCAAATGATCCTCCATTTGCAGCATTTACAGCCTTGCAGACCTTTGGCTTCTAGTTGTCAATTTGTTTGAGGTAATCTGAAGAGATTTCACCCCATGCTTCCTAAAGCACCTCCCACAAATTGGATTGGCTTGATGGGCACTTCTTACGGTCAAGCTGCTCCCACAACAGCTCAATAGGGTTGATATTCAGGGACGGTGCTGGCCACTCCATTATAGACAGAATACCAGCTGACCACTTCTTTCCTAAATAGTTATTGCATCGTTTGGGTCATTGTCCTGACAGATGGCGTCAAACACTCATCCAGCATCTTTTCATTTTTTATGCGTCTTACGAATGTTCTTCTTTGTGATCCGAACACTTCAAACTTAGATTTGTCTGTCAATAACACTTTTTTCCAATCTTCCTCTGTCCAGTGTCTGTGTTCTTTTGCCCATCTGAATCTTTTATTTTTATTGGCCAGTGTGAGATATGGCTTTTTCTTTGATACTCCGCTAGCAGCATCACGGAGTCGCCTCTTCACTGTTGACGTTGAGACTGGTGTTTTGTGGGTACTATTTAATGAAGCTGACAGTTGAGACATCTGTTTCTCAAACTAGACACTCTAATGTACTTGTCCTCTTGCTCAGTTGTGCACCAGGGCTTCCCAGTCCTCTTTCTATTCTGGTTAGCGCCAGTTTGCGCTGTTCTGTGAAGGGAGTCGTACACAGCGTTGTACGAGATCTTCAGTTTCTTGGCAATTTTTTGCAATGGAATAGCCTTAATTTCTCAGAACAAGAATAGACTGACGAGTTTCAGTAGAAAGTTCTTTGTTTCTGGCCATTTTGAGCCTGTAATCAAACCCACAAATGCTGATGCTCCAGATACTCAACTAGTCTAAAGAAGGACAGTTTTATTGCTTCTTTAATCAGGACAACAGTTTTCAGCTGTGCTAACATAATTCCAAAGGATTTTCTAATGATCAATTAGCCTTTTAAAATGATAAACTTGGATTAGCTAACACCACGTGCCATTGGAACACAGGAGTGATGGTTGCTGATAATGTGCCTCTGTACGCCTGATGTAAATATTCCATTAAAAATCAACCGTTTACAGCTACAATAGTCATTTACAACATTAACAATGTCTACACTGTCTTTCTGATCAATTTGATGTTATTTTAATGGAAAAAATGTGCTTTTCTTTCAAAAACAAGGACATTTTTAAGTGACCCCAAACTTTTGAACGGTAGTTTATTTTTAAAAAGTGTTAACAACCAATTTTTTTTAATAAACCAGGTTGTCACCAAAATACTTGTAATATAATAGTAGCCTTCCGATTATTTTATTTTATTAATGCTAATGCTGTTTTCTGTGCTTTGTTTCACTTTATATTTTGGGATAATGGTGCTATGTCAGATTTTATGAGGGTTGCCAGATTGGAATAAAAATCTGTATTTGTCTGTTTTTTCTGGTATCGATGAAGGTATTTGATTGGGGAATGGGGATACATTTTCATGATGGGAAAGTAATTAATCAATAAATGTGGGGAAATAGAAGATCTGTTTGGTTTCATTTCCCCCGGTGCAACTGAATGGTATTTGCAACTATAACGAGTCTGGAATATGATCAGTTAAGCCATATCAATCCAGTTAAACAGGCTATGTAAAAAATAATGAAGTATGTTGGCTTCCACCTACAGTATGGCACTTCCAAGGCTGTTTCATGATGATTATTATGTTGTGTCAATCATGTTATATACTTAGGCTATTGTAACAACTAACAAGGCATATGCCAGCATTGTTGGCCCACTGCCTCTGCCCAGAGGCCTACTAGGTTTTCACGGCAATGGCCATTAGAGTTTACTTTGCCACGTATGAGCCCTGGTTAGAGTCCCTGTTGCAGCATTCACTTTCTTCTGCTACATTGGTGGCAGCATTGTGGGATCACGATCAAGTCTAGTTCTGTGATCTAGTGGTGGGAAGCATTCTGTTTTTCAACATTGTGTTGGGTGTAATTACATGGAGATATCTAGTGAACAATGGATAAGCAACAATGGGCGTAATGGTTAGAAGTTGTCACTACAGGTGTGATCAAGCCTTACATCAAAGTTGCCTGAAGGTGAATGGAAAGTGCTATGCTCTGACCAGTTATTCCGAAGAAAATCCTCTGTGACTGTCTAATTTACACAAGTTAACTTACCAATGTGGACCCAAAGCAAACACATTATACACATTTACAAACTACCTGTTATTATAACCATGGTGTTATTTTGTTACAGAAGTTTAAATATCTAATAACCTGACAATGATCCACATCATATGAGTAGACAAATAATGTAAGTGTTATGCAGCAAAACACAACTATCCTTTTTTTAGGATGCAAATCAGTAATATGAATCACTGTTGAACCAACCTGTTCTGATCTAATGAGATGGATGTAGGATTTTCCACGGCCTCGAAACGAGGCCTTTCCCAGTCATGAAGGACGAAGCTAGACCCCTCTTGGTTCTCAGTGGCAAAGACTGTACTCAAGTTAGGGGTTATATGTTGGACTATCCTATACAACTTTTCCCAACATCTTATACTCAATAAGTTGTAAATAAACCCTTTTTAAGGGTACAGGTTAGGTCATTTGTACATGTACATTTGAAGTCGGAAGTTTACATACACCTTTGCCAAATATATTTAAATTATTTCCACAATTCCTGACATTTAATCCTAGTAAATATTCCCTTTCTTAGGTCAGTTAGGATCACCACTTTATTTTAAGAATGTGAAATGTCAGAATAATAGTAGAGAGAATGATTTATTTCAGCTTTTATTTATTATTTATTTATTTTATTTCTTTCATCACATTCCCAGTGGGTCAGAAGTTTACATACACTCAATTAGTATTTGCTTACGTTGCCTTTAAATTGTTTGACTTGGGTCAAACGTTTCGGGTAGCCTTCCACAAGCTTCCCACAATAAGTTGGGTGAATTTTGGCCCATTCCTCCTGACAGAGCTGGTGTAACTGAGTCAGGTTTGTAGGCCTTATTGCTCGCACAAGCTTTTTCAGTTCTGCCCACAAATCTTCTATAGGATTGAGGTCAGGGCTTTGTGATGGCCACTCCAATACCTCAACTTTGTCCTTAAGCCATTTTGCCACAACTTTGGAAGTATGCTTGGGGTCATTGTCTATTTGCGACCAAGTTTTAACTTCCTGACTGATGTCTTGAGATGTTGCTTCAATATACCCACATAATGTTCCTTCCACATGATGCCATCTATTTTGTGAAGTGCACCAGTCCCTCAAGGAGCAAAGCTCCCCCACAACATGCTGCCAGCTGCCACCCCCGAGCTTCACGGTTGGAATGGTGTTCTTCGGCTTGCAAGCCTCCCCCTTTTTCCTCCAAACATAGTGATGGTCATTATGGCCAAACAGTTCTATTTTTGTTTCATCACACCAGAGGACATTTCTCCAAAAAGTATGATCTTTGTCCCCATGTGCAGTTGCAAACCGTAGTCTGTTTTTTTTAATGCCGGTGCAGTGGCTGGAGCAGTGGCTTCTTCCTTGCTGGGCGGCCTTTCAGGTTATGTCGATATAGGACTCGTTTGACTGTTTCTTCCAGCATCTTCACAAGGTCCTTTTCTGTTGTTCTGAGATTGATTTGCACTTTTTGCACCAACGTACGTTCATCTCTAGGAGACAGAACGCGTCTCTTTCCTGAGCGGTATGACGATTGCGTAGTCCCATGGTGTTTATAATTGCATACTATTGTTTGTACAGATGAACACGGTACCTTCAGGCATTTGGAAATTGCTCCCAAGGATGAACCAGACTTGTGGTCTACTTTTTTTTCTGAGGTCTCGGCTGATTTCTTTTTATTTTCCCATGATGCCAAGCAAAGAGGCACTGAGTTCCACAGGTACACCTCCAATTGACTCAAATGATGTCAATTAGCCTATCAGAAGCTTCTAAAGCCATGACATCATTTTCTGGAATTTTCCAATCTGTTTAAAGGCACAGTCAACTTAGTGTATGTAAACTTCTGACCCACTGGAATTGTGATACAGTGAATTATAAGTGAAAAAATATGTCTGTAAACAATTGTTGGAAAATTTACTTGTGTCATGCACAAAGTAGATGTCCTAAGCGACTTGCCAAAAGTATAGTTTTTGAACAAGAAATTTGTTGAGTGGTTGAAAAAACGAGTTTTAATGACTCCAACCTAAGTGTATGTAAACTTCCGACTTCAACTGTATACTACCACGGGTGAAACCATGTCTTTGTCTAATGCAGCTGTATTGACTGTCTGGGAAGAAAAAACTTGGTTTTAGCTTTCCCAGTGTCCATTGAGTTCGTACTCTAATAATATAACCTAACATAAGGAAGTTACTTTTAGCTGTGTAGCCTATATAAAAAAACATTAAACTACTGTATTAACAGCTACTGCAATATACATTAGTAAATAGGTATAAGTTGAATACATAGACAGACTTGCACTTCTAGGGTACTAAACCTGCACATTAGTATGTGATTTGGTAGACAACACTGGGGAGTTTTTGCCATTTGATGAGTTCATTGGTAAATTTCAGGTAAATTTTACTCAGAGAGAATATTTGAAGGTTTGCAAAGCAATTCCACTTCCTTTACTAGAACTCATTAAGAACACTTTGTTATATTATGAGGTTGTTCTCTCTTTTCTAAGTTTACAAATTAATGACTTGAATCTTTTGGATAAAAAATGCTACAATAAGTGGATACAATTGGAATTTAATTAAATAATTTTTGGTGATTATAATTCAATATATTGCTATGGAAGTGACCAACCCATGCTATGGTCAAAAGCGACTACCTTTTACATTACTTGTCCAGTTATCCCAAAAGTTAAAGAAACGTATTTTAAAATATTTTCTTCCATCTACCATGGACACAAAAGATAACATTTTGACAAAATGCCTTGTGTTTTTTGTTCTTCTGATTCAGAATCTATACAGCATTTATTTTTTTCATGCCGCCATTCTAGTAAACTATGGATTGAAATTCATGAAATGTTGTGTATAAATTCTCCAGAATTACCTATGTTTACTTTTGATGATGTTAAATGGCATTATAAGCTTATCCTTGTAATTCCAATCATAACTATTTCATTAAGATTATTATTCTCTTGGCCAAATATTATATTCACAAATCTAAACGGGGTGGAAAAATTCTTTATTTTGTAGTTTTTGTCATTGAACTGTTACAATTTCATAAATCCCTCAAACTTGTGAAACTCAAAAAGTTGGAAAATTATTAGAAGTCATGTCTTTGAATGTCTGTTAATGTCTCGTTGCCTTGTCACATATGAATTATGAATTCTTTTTTTTTTTTTTTTTTTTTTTTGGGGGGGGGGTTGTTTGGTGTTCTATTATTTCATTTTTCCATTTATATTCGCAGGAATGTCCCTGTATTGATGATGTGTGATATTGTTATTATTGTTCCAATAAACATTTTAAAAAATTATAATAATCTAGTTTGCTATAGAAAGTCCAACCCTAGATCTCGCGTGATTTCATGTTTGCTGAATCGTCCAATCACTGTGCTCGACTGAGTAACGTGTATCTCCGAGTTCAGAGGGTAATGGTTGGATGAAGATGGCTGTCGGCAAACGGAGGTGTTGGCAGTAAGCGAAATGGCTCACAGAACTAGACTCGTGTTTAGCCATCATTACTAGACTTGAAATGCAGAGCTATATGCATTTCTGATAATTATTATATTTTGACATTTTTGTCGAGGAGGGCTGCATAATGGTGCACGTGTACGAGTTCATGTGGCGGGTTTTGCATGTCCTTCTCCACATTCATAGAACGTTTATCACTTTGTTCCGAATCCGTCTTCGCAATTGGAATGGGCAGCTATGGTCACGAGCCTTAGCGGCGCTTCTTGTGCCGATAGCTCTCTCGTTTCCCAAACAGAAAAAGCTCGTTCCTGCACCCGGTAAACTCGTTGGTCGTCGGTATCGCTGGGGGGCGGATGGGAAATCCCTGGAGAAGCTGCCTGACCATATCGGCTTGTTGATAGCGGAAGAAGAGCCGAGATACACAGACATTGCCAACCTTGTCGTGTGGTGCATGGCAGTCGGCATATCTTATATCAGTGTGTACGATAATCACGGTAAGATATCATTTGATTATAAAATGTGTTCATTATTTTTATTCACACCAGGAAGTGCTAAATACAACACCAGCAGACAGTCACGTGCCAGCTACCTCTGTTTGTGTATTCAGATTTAGCAAGTCGTGAATTGTTCTATTTTGGTGCTTAGTTATCTTTGATAACTTATCTACATTCTTTTCCTGATAGTAAATGGCTTTATCCGGCCTAATTCCCTTTCAGAAGTCTACAACAACCCACTTCTTCCATATATGCTTAGTAATGTATCATTCCATAGATGATTTTAGACAGAGGAGCCTCAATAGGCTTTCAAGGTTTGCCCAATGGCTTTTTCACCTAATTCGTTATTTGACCCTACAGGGAATTGTCTTAACACACACACACACACACACTCACACACTGTATTGCTATTCCTGTTTCACCACAGCCACTCCTACTGGGTCATAGGCTAGTTGTTGTAAAATATTTTGAATCTTTCTTGATGGCCGTCTAAGTGTTTGGTGGTGTGGCACTGTTCCTCAATGTCTGCTGACTTATGTCATCAGTCTCTCACAGCCAAATCTGGTATATGACACATTATTTGCCCCTAATGACTAGCCTTACTTGCTATATCATGATGTTAATTTCAGATCTCAGCTCTAAAATAATTATTTCTCTCATCTCTCTCATTTTTCTTGTTTCAAAGTTGTTGAGATTGGGTGTAACCCCCCCCATATGATATAGGCTATTGGATTGCTCACATATCCCTTTTTGGTTCCCAGGTGTGTTCAGGAGGAACAACTCCAGGCTGATGGAGGAGATCCTGAAGCAGCAGCAGGAGCTCCTGGGTCTGGAAGGCTCCAAGCAGCACTCTGTAGAGTTCCTCAGCAATGGCACTGACAAACAGGACCATCAAGGTGAGACACCAGGGGCCGTATGTGTCAAGCTTCCCAGATTATGAGTGCTGGTCTAAAGAGCTGTGCCCTATACTACGTATTTTGTTTAAGGAGTTAGTGAGGTAACTTTGAACTCAGGACAACCGGTACCACGAAAGTAGCTCACATTTTAGCCAGGTACATTTTTAAGGCAACAAATCCTTAAACACTAACCTGCTCCCGGGCAGGCTAAGGGGCTTTTCTCATTAATGAAAGTTGGAGAGGCAGTGTTACAGTACACTTCTCAATTCACATTCGCAACGGAACATCATGTGCCGCGAGATCGTTCGGCTCTTGGCAACGGGCATTTACTGCAAATATCCCAATGAAATATCCCAGTATAGCCACTAGCCAGCGTGCTTCGACTATGCAAGCGTCTTTTCATCTTTAACCATATTACACGTTTGAAAAATGGATACAAACCACATTACGCTCTTGAATAATGCAACGATTCACAAACGTGCAGACCATAAAGGTTACATTTCTTCGTCTGTAGGCTACACCTATTATATTTTAGTCTCAAGACAAAGCACAGAGTTGCTAACAGCATGTCTTCATCAAGCAACATTAGCCTATCAAAAATGAACAATTAAGCCTACAACCCCTCTCATATCAGTTTAAAAGTACTGTAGGCCTACCATAGAACATAAGTCAGGCATCATTTTTTTCATCAATATGGAAATCATTTAGCCTACATGTGATAAAAGAAATTGTGACTGAAACGTGGTTATCATAGACATTACCTGTCAAAAGTTTGGACACACCTACATATTACAGGATTTTTCTTTATTTTTACTATTTTCTATATTGTAGAATAATAGTGAAATAGATCAAAACTCTGAAATAAGATGGAATCATGTAGTAACCAAAAAAGTGTTTAACAAATTCTTCAAAGTAGCCACCCTTTGCCTTGATGACAGCTTTGCACACTCTTGGCATTCTCTCAACCAACTTTGAGATAGTCACCTGGAATGCATTTCAAGTAACAGGTGTGCCTTGTTAAAAGTTAATTTGTGGAATTTCTTTCCTTAATGTGTTTGAGCCAACCAGTTGTGCTGTGACAAGGTAGGGGTGGTATACAAAAAATAGCCCCATTTGGTAAAATACCAAATCCATATTATGGCAAGATCAGCTCAAATAAGCAAAGAGAAAAGGCAGTCCTTTAAGACATTGTCGTAACGTTGTATTGATTAGCCAGCCGTGACTGGGAGACCCATAGTTGGCCCGGCGTCGCCCGGGTTAGGGGAGGGTTTGGCCGGCAGGGATGTCCTTGTCCCATCGTGCGCTAGCGACTCCTGTGGCGGACCGGGCACAGTGCACGCTGACACGGTTGCCAGATGCACAGTGTTTCCTCCGACACATTGGTGCGGCTGGCTTCCGGGTTAAGTGGGCATTGTGTCAAGAAGCAGTGCGGTTGTGTTTCGGAGGACGCACAGCTCTCCACCTTTGCCTCTCCTGAGTCTGTACGGGAGTTACAGAGATGAGACAAGACTGTAACTACCAATTGTATACCATGAAATTGGCGAGAAAACGGGGTAAAATAAATCTAATTTAAAAGTAAAAATTCAACCAGAGAGTTCCCTTAGATCATGAGAAAAGGCTGCACTTGCACTTGAGTCATTCCCACGGTGAATGGCTAAGCCCGCTACGCTATGAAACCACACACTATTGCAGAAACTTTGATATTACCGGACGCAATTGATATGGTGAAAACAATGTGTTGGGAGGCACAGAAACTCGATTCAATACCTTTGTCAGATAGCACTGTGAAACTTAAGAATTGATGCTATGGCTAGCAATATCAAGAGGAAACTGACAATGGTGGAACAAACTCCCTCACGATGCCAGGACAGCGGAGTCTATCACCACCTTCCGGAGACACCTGAAACCCCACCTCTTTCAGGAATACCTAGGATAGGATAAAGTAATCCTTCTCACCCCCCTTAAAAGATTTAGATGCACTATTGTAAAGTGGCTGTTCCACTGGATGTCTTAAGGTGAACGCACCAATTTGTAAGTCGCTCTGGATAAGAGCGTCTGCTAAATGACTTAAATGTAAATGTAATGTAAATGACTGAACGACTCAAACTCCCCATCTTATGCTCTCCAAATGGACACTAGCTGTGAGGGCCGTGCATTGACTTTTATTTGCTGCTTCGTCGAATGGTGGGCTTTTGCACAGATGAGGCGACATCTGTCACGGGATGCTGGGCAGGCCTCTGCAATGTAGTTATGAATGTGTCTCCCTCTGCCATATGAACGCATAGTATGATACACCCACTGAACTATAATGGATACACCGAGAGCAATTGGCGGCAAAAGAGCTGAGCGCAGAACTCTGAGATATGTAGCAGGTAACATCACGCACGCCTGTTTGCAAAACTGTGGAGATAAGGGCTGACCCCATTTAGTCAATTGTTTAGTCAATAGGCTGTTGGTCGACTGATATTTCTTTAGTCGAGCAGCAGCAAAAAAATATTTAATAATCATGGTGTACAAGACAACTGTCTGATTCACACCTGTTTGAGTGGACTGATCCATTGTGGAGGCAAGTTCCTTGCAGACAGGCCATGCGTAACCAACGGGATTTATAGGATATACATTTCTATCAGGATATTTTCTATCTGCGATGCTGCAATGTTTTTATTTGTTGGCTTTATGTAGGCTATTTTTACTTATATGCAATGGCAATAGAAGTTACTTTCAGATTTGTCATTTTCATTTAGATAGTGTTGATTAACCACATGACATAGATTTTTAGATAAGAAGACTTTATTATATATGAAATTAAACTGTTCCACAAAAATGTGCATATGAAAATCATAACTGGCACGCAGATAAGTAGAAATGGTATAGTAATTTGGCACTCCAAATGCAAAAGGATACCGACCGCTGGTGTAGCCTTTTACCGGCAAAATCAGGAGCATATTGGCAGAATATGTGAAGGCCAGCAGCAGAGGGAGGAGGAGGGTCGGGAACAGGTTTTTGTTCTTCTGGTTAGGCTATATTGATCTCTGGCTCCCTCTTTAGTCATTTGTGTCTTAATGTTTTTATCGGGGTGCTTAAAACCTCTTAAGGTCTTAGATTTTTTCAATTTTTGCCAAAAATGACACCCAAATGTGCCTGTTGCTCAGAACCTGAAGCAAGGAGATATGCAGATTCTTGATACCATTTGCAAGGAAACACTTTGAAGTTTGTGGAAATGTGAAATTAATGTAGGATAATATAACACATTAGATCTGGTAAAAGATAACACAAACCAAAAAATGTTTTTTTTTCTTTTCATCTTTGAAATGCATGAGAAAGGCCATACATTGCGTTAGGATCCAAGATGGCAGCAGCGTGTGTGCAAAGTTTAAGACTGATCCAGTGAAGAATTACGTCACAACACAATATTTTGTATGAAGTCTGCCAGGAGCTTGCCCAACTGTGCTGAATTGGTCAATTTATACATTTAAGTACATACAGTTGAAGTCGGAAGCTTACATACACCTTAGCCAAATCCATTTAAACTCAGTTTTTCACAATTCTTGACATTTAATCCTAGTAAAAATTCCATCTTATGTAAGTTAGGATCACCACTTCTTTTTTAAGAATGTGAATTGTCAATAATTAGTAGAGAATTATTTATTTCAGCTTTTATTTTTTTTTCTTTCACATTCCCAGTGGATCAGAAGTTTACATGCTACCAAATACTAATCGAGTGTATTGCCTTTAAATTTTTCAACTTGGGTCAAATGTTTCAGGCAGCCTTCCACAAGCTTCCCACAATAAGTTGGGTGAATTTTGTTCCATTCCTCCTGACAGAGCTGGTGTAACTGAGTCGGGTTTGTAGGCCTCCTTGATCGCACACACTTTTCCAGTTCTGCCCACAAATTTTCAATAGGATTGAGGTCAGGGCTTTGTGATGGCCACTCCAATACCTTGACTTTGTTGTCCTTAAGCCATTTTTCCACAACTTTGGAAGTATGCTTGGGGTCATTGTCCACTTAGAAGACCCATTTGCAACCAAGCTTTAAATTCCTGACTGATGTCTTGAGATGTTGCTTCAATATATCCACATAATGTTCCTTCCTCATGATGCTGTCTATTTTGTGAAGTGCACCAGTCCCTCCTGCAGCAAAGCACCCCAACAACATGATGCTGCCACCCCCGTGCTTCACGGTTGGGATGGTGTTCTTCGGCTTGCAAGCCTCCCCCTTTTTCCTCCAAACATATTATGGCCAAACAGTTCTATTTTTGTTTCATCAGACCAGAGGATATTTCTCCAAAAAGTACGATCTTTGTACCCATGTGCAGTTGCAAACCGTAGTCTGGATTTTTTTATTACGGTTTTGGAGCAGTGGCTTCTTCCTTGGTGAGTGGCCTTTCAGGTTATGTTGATATAGGACTCGTTTTACTATGGATATAGATACTTTTGTACCTGTTTCCTCCAGCATCTTCACAATGTCCTTTGCTGCTGTTCTGGGATTGATTTGTACTTTTCACACCAGTACATTCATCTCTAGGAGACAGAACGCGTCTCCTTCCTGAGCGGTATGATGGCTGCATGATCCCATGGTGTTTATACTTGCGTACTATTGTTTGAACAGATTAACGTGGTACCTTCAGGCTTTTGAAATTACTCCAAAGGATGAATCAGACTTGTGGAGGTCTACAAAAATAAATCTGAGGTCTTGGCTGATTTCTTTTGATTTTCCCATGATGTCAAGCAAAGAGGCACTGAGTTTGAAGGTAGGCCTTGAAATACAGTGGGGCAAAAAAAGTATTTAGTCAGCCACCAATTGTGCAAGTTCTCCCACTTAAAAAGATGAGGCCTGTAATTTCCATAGGTACACTTCAACTATGACAGACAAAATGAAGATACAAATCCAGAAAATTACATAGTAGGATTTTTAATGAATTTATTTGCCAATTATGGTGGAAAATAAGTATTTGGTCAATAACAAAAGTTTATCTCAATACTTTGTTATATACCCTTTGTTGGCAATGACAGAGGTCAAACATTTTCTGTAAGTCTTCACACACTGTTGCTGGTATTTTGGCCCATTCCTCCATGCAGATCTCCTCTAGAGCAGTGATGTTTTGGGGCTGTTGCTGAGCAACATGGACTTTCAACTCCCTCCAAAGATTTTCTATGGGGTTGAGATCTGGAGACTGGCTAGGCCACTCCAGAACCTTGTAATGCTTCTTATGGAGCCACTCCTTCGTTGCCCGGGCAGTGTGTTTGGGATCATTGTCATGCTGAAAGACCCAGCCGCGTTTCATCTTCAATGCCCTTGCTGATGGAAGGAGGTTTTCACTCAAAATCTCACAATACATGGCCCCATTCATTCTTTCCTTTACACGGATCAGTCGTCCTGGTCCCTTTGCAGAAAAACATCCCCAAAGCATGATGTTTCCACCCCCATGCTTCACAGTAGGTATGGTGTTCTTTGGATGCAACTCAGCATTCTTTGTCCTCCAAACACGACGAGGTGAGTTTTTACCAAAAAGTTATATTTTGCTTTCATCTGACCATATGACATTCTCCCAATCTTCTGGATCATCCAAATGCTCTCTAGCAAACTTCAGACGGGCCTGGACATGTACTGGCTTAAGCAGGGGGACACGTCTGGCACTGCAGGATTTGAGTCCCTGGCGGCGTAGTGTGTTACTGAAGGTAGGCTTTGTTACTTTGGTCCCAGCTCTCTGCAGGTCATTCACTAGGTCCCCCCGTATGGTTCTGGGATTTTTGCTCACCGTTCTTGTGATCATTTTGACCCCACAGGGTGAGATCTAGCGTGGAGCCCCAGATCGAAGGGAGATTATCAGTGGTCTTGTATGTCTTCCATTTCCTAATAATTGCTCCCACAGTTGATTTCTTCAAACCAAGCTGCTTACCTATTGCAGATTCAGTCTTCCCAGCCTGGTGCAGGTCTACAATTTTGTTTCTGGTGTCCTTTGACAGGTCTTTGGTCTTGGCCATAGTGGAGTTTGGAGTGTGACTGTTTGAGGTTGTGGACAGGTGTCTTTTATACTGATAACAAGTTCAAACAGGTGCCATTAATACAGGCAACGAGTGGAGGACAGAGGAGCCTCTTAAAGAAGAAGTTACAGGTCTGTGATAGCCAGAAAGCCATAATTTGCAAATAAATTCATAAAAAATCCTACAATGTGATTTTCAGGATTTTTTTTCTCATTTTGTCTATCATAGTTGAAGTGTACCTATGATGAAAATTACAGGCCTCTCATCTTTTTAAGTGGGAGAACTTGCACAATTGGTGGCTGACTAAATACTTTTTTGCCCCACTGTACTTTTATTTTGAAGGCAATCCGCAAATTCCAAGAATAGTGAAAATGACTGCAGTTTCTTCTGATCATTGTTTTCAGGCTGGTTGTATTGGTGCTACCAATATAAAGCTAATATAATGCTTTATTATTGTAAGCACATCGTTCGTGGCCGGTGTTTGCTTGTTTGCAGTCTTTTTTTTGTACAGCTTTGACAGTGCTGATAATAGTGGTGGCGCTTGGCTTGCACGTGCAAATTCAGAACCCACAACATTCTATAATTAAAACTGTTATATGACGTGTCAAGTTAAAAGCTTATTTAACGTGTCCAATAGTATTATTGTCAAATAGTGCTTTTTGACGTATCTTTTTTGACACGCAAAAACCCAAACAGCGTTCCATAGTATACATGTCGTGACGCTAATAGCAGTGACGCTAATACTGTGTAACTCCAGTAGGGCAACATCTGAACAATAGCACAGTTCGTAACGTTAGTGTGTACCGGTGCTCGACCAGTCACGAAAGCCAACATCACCCACGACAGAGAACGGTTGATTGTCAAGGGAAATTAATTCCATTATCTTGGCTTTAATGGATTTCTCCTTTGAGTTGTCTTGCTGAAATGTTCTTACTCTTTCAAATGACTGCTCGACTTGTTGACTGTTCGATCCACACAGTAGACGTTGTGGGCTAGGTTAGGAATGCTGAGTTGCAGGTGTAGCGCAACGTTTTACGTGGCGTCATTCATTACGTCATCTACCTATGTTATATACGTGTGCACGTCAACTTTCAGTTTTTCACATCGCCGTTAAACTAAGACATCGGGTCAATACCGATGTTAGTATTTTTAGCTATTATTGTCAGATTCCGATATGTTCACCGATTTAAAAAAAAAATATATATATATATAAAAATATATATATATATATATATCGTGCATCCCTAGTTTAAATAGTAATTTTAAAATGCCTATCACATTACACATTTAGTAATGACAAAATGCATTTGAAACGTCACGCACACCAACTTGTGTGTGACTATTTTGGATGACATTATTTTATTGACAGGAGTGGCGGGAGGAAAGGAGCTTATGCATTGATAAGCACATAGACTGCATTAATGATATGTAATAAATGAAGGACATCACTTCATCAAGCCTATTTAACACCATAGCCTGAAAAAACGGGAAGGGCTACAACAGAGAAGCATTCAGAACTCTGCCATGTGTAGGCTATTTGGCTGTGAATAACCATTATGAATAAATAATCAATTCAATTCTATTGGATACAACTACACAAACACTTTGGGTCGATTTTAGATTGCAAGGCATCATTGGGAGTGCAATTTTCACAATTCATCACTTATTGAATGAAGTTTGAAACTGATTATTATTATAGTTATTTTTTTTAGATGGATTCCAGTTCCACCAGGCTTTTGTTTATATTTTCTGTGGCGTTTGTTTATTAAAGGGCATGTGGATTGCAGCCAGCCTGTATGGGATAATTTAAGATGCATTGTGTGGTTTTACCCTCCTTATGCTTTTGGCACTATACCTTTATCCCCTGAGCAAGTCAATCTGTTATGACATACAGTCAGAATTAGACCATATGGAGTTGTGCAGGAACACAACACAGAAGAATTCTCTTCACCAAAGGAAGTTGGGCGGCAGGTAGTCTAGCAAACGGAAAAGTTCTCAGCCAACTAGCTGAAAAATCTGTCAATGTGCCATTGAGCAAGACACTTAACCCTGTGGATAAGAGTGCATGCTAAAATGTAAAAAAATAAAAATAAAAATCCTGTTCAAATACCCTATAATTCACGTAAATAACATGAATTCTATGATCCTGTTCTTCATTGTGATTCCTGTTCTTGATTGTTTTGTAATCCAACAAATCACCTGTTTATGAATGCAATATTCAAGCGCAACAGCAGGATTGTGAAGCAGGATTTCCGAGTTACCACCCACTGACCTTTAGTCAGACACCTGACACATTTACATTGACACATTGATTGGTATTATTACTGTGAATGGGTGTGTGGTAGTGTTTGTGCCCGAGTACCGGTATTTGTGTTTTGTGGGGCTTATTATGACTGTGTTCCTGTGTGTCCGTGTGTCCACAGTGCTGTCGTGTCAGTCCGTGGTGAAGGTGCTGTCTCCAGACGATGGGAAGCTGAGAATCGTCCAGGCAGCACAGGAGCTGTGTAGAGCTGTGGAACAGATGGAGAAGACAGCCAAAGACATCAACGTCACTGTGCTTGACTCTCTACTCAGAGGTGAGGAGGAGGTCCCTCCCCCATGACCAGCAGGAGGACAGGACATGGTTCTCACTGTGGACAATACCTTTTATTTCATTGTTTTATCAGGTTAAACCCCACAGACATTCTATTGATCATAGACTGTAAATCTGTGCCATACTATTACAAGCTGGAGTGAAGCTTAGCTCACCAGCTCTCCTTTGGCATGATGTTCCGAATAGCAATTTCACGCTCAGCAAGGATGTAGGAAAGGGATTGAGTAAAGGTCAAGGAGCCCCCTGTTAGACTAGCCTTCCACAGTGTTTGATCAAAAGATGAAGGAAACATGAAGCACTGGGAGTCTGTGCCAGAGTGAGCTCTTCTCTCAGTGGGTTATTTTCCCTGATCCCTCTGCCCACCCCAGCTCTGCCCGTCATTAGTCCCTGGCTAAGACTGATCACCCTCGCCCGCTGTAAATTATGTCACGAGTACTTCAGTGGAACACATCCGTGTGTACTCACTCAGTAGAAGGTGATGGATGAGACCCATGGCAGGAATATGAACAAACTCATGAGAAAGATGGTCTCCAGACAGAATATAAACTACAGAGGATAGCAGAGTTCACTTCAGTGCAGTTAAGTCCAGCGTAGTGTACCGTGAAGTTATGGTGTGTTTACCTCAGGCCCAGTCAGTGCAGCTGCTCGTCAGTACAATCAGATGTCGGAGACCCGCTCGCTGTCAGGATCCAGGGGGGCACAGCGAAAGGGAGTCTCTAATCATCTCACTATCTAAGGGGCTTGGCAAGCTGCTGCTGCTGTTCTCTAAGCTGTGTTTACACAGTTCTAATTCTTTTGCCAAACTATTGGCAGAAGATCTGATTGATCAAAAGACCAATTAGTAGCAAAAATATCAGAATTGTGATGCCTGTGTAGATGCAGCCTAACATTCAAGAAGGAATTGAACTGTCATTTCAGATATCTAGGTTCTCTCAATCTTTTCAACAGTCCTTATGCTTTAGCAACCTCCTAAATATGTCAAAAAATAATAATTTCCTGATATTTTTCTTATCTTTCAGATAAAGGACAAACACTTCAAAACAAAATATCTGTTTTTCCATGTATGAATCTGTTATTCAATGCATTACTATGGACTAATATCAGTAAGGCCCAATTCATGGTTTGATCTAATGTTTTCTATATTTTTAAAGGTGTCCATTATATATATATATATATATATATATATATATATATATATTTTTACCCAACTACACACAATACCCCATAATGACAAAGTGAAAACATGTTTGCAAATGTGTTTTTTTAGTAGTTTTTTTAATACAGAAATATGGTCTCATTTACATAAGTATTCACACCCCTGAGTCAATACTTTGTAGAAGCGATTAGCGATTACAGCTGTGAGTCTTTCTGGGTATGTGCTCAAGAGCTTTCCACACCTGGATTGTATAATATTTCCCCATTTTATTGTTTTCTAAATTCTTCAAGCTCTGTCAAATTGGTCATTGATCGTTGCTAGACAACCATTTTCAAGTCAAAACTGTAAGTCGGCCACTCAGGAACATTCACTGTCTTCTTGGTAAGCAACTCCAGTGTAGATTTGGACTTGTTTTTGTTATGCTGAAAGGCGAATTCATCTACCAGTGTCTGGTGGAAATAGGTTTACTCCTGAACTTTTTTAGGCTTGACATAAAGGGGTTGAATACTTATTGACGACTCAAGACATTTCAGCTTTTCCTTTTTAATTAGTTTGTACAAATTTTGAAAAACAGAATTCCACTATGATATTATGTGTTATTGTGTTTAGGCCAGTTCCCAAAAAATCTCTCTATTTTTTTTTATTCAGGCTGTAACACAACAAAATGTGGAATAAGTCAAGTGGTGTGAATACTTTCTGAAGGCACTGTACACTGCCATTCATCAAGTCTTGTGAGGCTTGGGGGTGTCCTAGAGCAAAACAATCGACATGCTCTTGAGAGGCCAAACCGTTAGGACTCTTCAGACAGAAGTTGGCAGATCGGTGCTACCGACTTCAGATGAGTCCCGTGCGGCTTGTGTGTGTGTGTGGGGGGGGGGTCTTAGAGCAAAACAACTGACATGTTCGTGAGTCATCTTTCCATAGAGTGGTCATATTAGCTTGTCGGCCAAACCGTTCGGACGGTACAGCCATTTTCGGGAGAAGACAAACACTGCTGTAGCTCGGCCACCTTCCACCACGGAAGTCCGCCATGTAGAGAACTCGTTTGTCTAGCTTCAACAGGCAGATTTGGATGGGGATTTTGTTTATTATACTCGTTTGATTTCTTCGGGTCCACAAAAAATTACTCGAGGGGTTAAATGCTCCGCAGAGGGCACTTTTTTTTTTAGATTTCCATTGATTGTGTTTTTTATTGTCCTCTGTCCATGCTATCTCGGTTTGTGCAGAGTCGAAGACTACACCAGATCCTGACCTGGTTCTGAAGTTCGGCCCAGTAGAAAGCACCCTGGGGTTCCTGCCCTGGCACATAAGACTGACAGAGTTCATGTGAGTATTGCGTGTGTGCGTGTGTTAAATGAGGCTGCCGTACTCATGTGCAGAAGACATTCTGGGATAGTCGCTGCTCTGTAGAGCTGGACAGGAATGCCCCATTATAACCACTCGCTGTGTGTGTGGGAGACAGAGGAAGTGTGTGTGTGCTTATGCTTTACATCCGGAGTAGAATGGATATGGGCCTGTTGTGTTCATCTGTGCAGAATAACTGGTAATCCGGTCTCTGCTGCCTCACTTCCCGGCTTGAACGATTGGCAAGACTTTTAAAAATGCCTCTGTGCAACCCTGTATAAGTAATAGGGCTATTTTAAGGATCATGGAAATACTGAGTTAATGTTGCAGTTCAGCCTACATAAAATGTGTAATTAGACTTTACCAGATGATGATGCATCACTAACAATGCTATTTTTAGACGTCATTGTTTGGGAGTCATGAAGTTCAGTCCGAATGGCCCACGTTATTGAACTTTATCAGTTTTTACAAAGCAACATTTTATTTGACCGACTGTATTTGGAAGGACCTTTTTGGACTTTTACCTTCACTAGATGGCGGTATAGTACTGTAACTGCTTTGACGGTAGCTCAAGCAGCAGCTTTAGGTAATCACAGGAGATTTGTTTATGACAGCCGTCGTCAAGTACATAATTGTATTTACTGTGAGTCTTTACTAATGGTACATGACATTTCTGTTGATCCCTTATTGCTTGGTATCTATTTTAACAACATTATTTAGCATTATTATTTGTTAAAATGGCGCCCGGAAGAAATGGCAGCAGTTTTACGGGTGCTTCACCTAATACCTTTTTTGCACTATTGTTTAGAGCCTGTAAGTAAGCATTTCACTGTAAGTTCTACACCTGTTGTATTCGGCACACGTGACAAATACATTTTGATTTGAGATAAACTGCTGCCATCTGAAGTAGGCTATAGGTGTCTCACTAGTATACATCTCTGACATCCTCCCTCTCTCCTGCAGCTCCTTACCCTCCCACGTGGATGTCTCCTATGAGGACTTATTCAGCGCCCTTCAGCACTACGCCTCCTGTGAGCAGCGGCTGGGGAAGTGAGTGATTGGCCAGGCCCCCTTCAGAGGAAGGGGAACGACAGGGGTGGGGTAGGAGCTGCCCTTGCCCCTCCTCCTCCCGGGTCTCTGTTTACAGTGCAGGCGCTAGAGAACAAGCAGACAGCGTACCGCCACATCGAATCGCATCTCCACCACCACTCACTCACTGTTTTTCTGCTCATCTGGCTCGCCAGGCCACCTCTGTGAGGCATGCTGGGTAGTACGGGTCCTGCCAAGGTAGCGTCACGCACTGAACATCTACCCCCGCGTCAGTCGGATTAACGAGGAACCAACATCACCTGAAGGACATGGTTAGCAGTATGGTATAAATCTAGTTTAGCTTCGCTTCTCTCTCTGTTTGCTCTAGATCCTGCTGTGCCCCTGAGGTATGGCTGAGGATGACGTTCTGCTGCTCTGAAGGGTGTGATGTGTTGAGAGGGATGTGTGAGGCAAAATGTTTAGTGCTGAACAACATTCCTCCACATCGCTCATCAGGAGGTCTCTCTATCTCTGACTACGTGGGGGATCTCCTTGGGGGTTTGAATGGAAATTAACTTTATGTAAGTTTGCTTCAAATGTAGCGCTTGATCAATGTGGTACGAGAGGCTTTGGAACGAGAGCTCTGTAATCCATGACTATACTCTGCACATGATGTGAAGGATGCCCGACTACAATGGTTGTACTTTTAAGTCTTTATTCCAAGTTACTATTGGTGGACTGTATCTGCTTGTGTACGTGTGTGAAGCTCAGCCAGCATGTCACACTTAACCTACACTAAATCCAATCTTTGCAATCCAGTGGGAAGAAAGAGAAAGCAGTTGTCTGTATACAATGTGACCATCACTACTCTTTCTATTGCTCCGTCCATAACGTGAAGATGATTGCATATTGAACGTCCCCGTAAGAATCCGCAGTGCTGCCTCCGGTTGTTCATCCATGTGAAGATCGACTAACTCTTGTCTGAAAGTGTTGTTGGTCTGCTATTTCCTTATCTCATGAACTCTTTTTAAAACCCAGATTCAGTGTTTTCTTTCTCTCTGATTAGATGGCATACAGTAGTATTTTCACCATCATGCTAACTTTTAATACCAATGGGACCCAATCCTTCACTAGCTAAGGTGCCAGCGGTTGAGTTGTCATTGGAAGGTTTGATGGGTTGTTCCACATGGAGCCTGTCTGTTTAAATGATCAATAAATGTTACTGAAAACCCAATATATATATATACAGTACCTGCTTTGTTTGGATTGGATTTTTTTTTAAAGACAGGCTGACAATGTCTTGTGAATAATCCTCCTTTGAGATAAATGGAACGGATGTAAATGGTTGATTTTTATAGTTGTGTTGTATGACCTCATTTTCTGCATGTCCCCTCGCATGTAATGTGTTTGGTGAACAAGTGTTGTATCCCTAGTACTGTATGCACCAAGAGGTGTCAAGGGCCTGGTGGCTTTTAAACCTCAAATGATCAACCTTTGAACAATTGAAAGAGTCAAGCCATAGTCCCCTTGGATTTGTTAGCTGGAAGCCATGTGACTCGAGAGGGACTCCGATGCAGGTTTCTAGTCCTTCTCAATTGATATGCAGCAATCATCCAAATGCATGAAAGACGACACCATCATTCAAAGGGAAAGCAACTTGAAACGCTTCATAACTGTCTGAGGTGTGCAGGAGAGCTGCGTCTCCCTGGATGCTGTGTTTTTAGATCAAACACACTGGCCCACGCAGCTGAGAGTAGCCCCAACCACTACTGCTACTCCACTCCCTTTCAGATGCAGCACTTTACACCCCTAAACATCCCCTTCCAATTGAAGATGGTTGTGTTTTAGGGGGTTTGCGATGTCGGCTGTTTCTACATGATGTTTTCTATGCATTGCAAAATGTATTCAACCGTACTGCAAAAGGACTAGGGAAGGTCCCTGTTACCTACTGTCATCTGCATAGCTGTACTCTGTCACATACTTGCAGGTGCAGCAAAATTATTGTATTTTTTGCTACAGCAGTGCATTAATAATACCTAGTAATACACACAATTCAAAAATGTCATTAAATATCAGAATGGGCAATGTCAGAGTCCAGAATACATATATACTTAGTGTATAAGACATTATGAATACCTTCCTAATATTGAGTTGCACCCACTTTTTCCCCTCAGAACAGCCTCAAGTTGTTGGGGCCAAGGAGTGTTCCCCGGGGATGCTGGCCTATGTTGACTCCAATGTTTTCCACAGTGTCAAGTTGGTTGGATGTCCTTTGGATGGTGGACCATTCTTGATAGACACGGGAAAATGTTGTGACAAACCCAGCAGCGTTGCAGTTCTTGACACTCAAACCAGTTGGCCTGGCATACCTCATTCAAAGGCACTAAAATATTTTGTCTTGTCCATTCACCCTCTGAATGGCACACATACACAATCTGTGTCTCTGTCTCGAGGCTTAAAATCCTCATTTAGCCTGCCTCCTCCCCTTCATCTACACTGATTGAAGTGGATTTAACTGGTGACATCAGTAAGGGATCATGGCTTTCACCTGGTCAGCCTGTCATGGAAAGAGCAGGTGTTTCTAATGTTTTGTACCGATTCTGAGACATGCTTTCAATGAGTGACAGATCTATAACTCTCATTTCTATGTACACTTTGTTGGTCGCCCCAAAAGGTTGCATATTGCAGCTTTAAGAACCCTTGTTATTGCCATGACATCATGTCAAAGCTATGATTCCTTATTGATGTCCCTTGTTAAATCCACTTGAATCAGTGTAGATGAATGGGAGGAGACTGTTTTTAAAGAAGGATTTTTAAGCCTTGAGACTGGATTGTGTATGTGTTTCAGGAATGGATTGTGTATGTGTGCCATTCAGATGTTGAATGGTCAAGATGAAAATTGTAAGTGCCTTTGAATGGGGTACGGTAGTGCCAGGCACACCGGTTTGTGTCGAGGTGCAACACTGCTGGGGTTTTCATGCTTAAAAGGTTTTCCGTGTGTATGAATGGTCCACCACCCAAAGGACATCCAGCCAACTTCAAACAACTGTGGCAAGCATTGGTGTCAACATGGGCCAGCATCCCTGTGGAATGTAGAGGACCAGGTGGTAGGTGGTTAGTAAACAGTAATTAAAGTTCAGGGCAGGGTACTGGTTGGAGGCTGACTGTTTAACAGTCTGATGGCCTGGAGATAGAAGCTGTTTCTCAGTCTCTTGGTCACTGCTTTGATGCACCTTTGCTGTCTCCAAGTTGGTAGCAGGGTGAACAGGCCGTGGCTTGAGTGGCTGAGGACTTCTTGGCCTTCCTGTGACACCAGGTGCTGTAGACGTCCTGGAGGGCAGGCAGTGTGCCACCGATGATGGGTTGGGCTGACCACACCACCCTCTGGAGAGCCCTGCAGTTGCGGACGGTGCAATTGCCGTACCAGGCGGTGATACAGCCGGACAGGATGCTCTCCATTGTGCATCTGTAGAAGTTTGTGAGGGTCTTAGGGACCAAGCAACATTTCTTCAGCCTTCTGAGGTTGAAGAGGCACTGTTGTCTTCAGTGATGTGCATGCCGAGGGACATGACGCTTTTGACCCTCTCCACTGTAGCCCTGTCGATGGGGCCGTGCTCTCTCTGCTGTCTCCTGTAGTCCATGATCAGCTCCTTCATTTTGTTGACATTGAGGGTGAGTTTATTTTCCTGGCACCACTCTGCCAGGGCTCTCTGAGTTGTAGAAGTGCGTGGCCACGCAGTTATGGGTGAACAGGTAGTACAGAAGGGGGCTGAGCACACACCCCTGTGGTGCCCCCATGTTGAAGATCAGCATGGCGGAGATGTCGTTGCCTACCTTCACCACTTGGGAAGTCAGTAAGTCCAGGACCCAGGTGCACAGGGAGGGGTTCAGACCCAGGCCACTGAGCTTAGAGGGCACTATGGTGTTAAAGGCTGAGCTGTAGTTTATTAACCCCGTTCTTACATGGGTATTTCTCTTCTCCAGGTGGGATTGTACAGTGTAATGGCGATTGCGTCGTCCGTGGATCTGTCGGTGCGTTATGCGAATTGTAGCCGGTCTAGGTTGTTGCGTAAGGTGGCGGTGCAGCCTGGTCTCATAGACCAGACATAATATAGTAAATGTAAATCGGGGACGCTCAAATTTTACTGAATAAAAATATAAACGCAACATGTAAAGTGTTGGTCCCATTTTTCATGAGCTGAAATTAAAGAACACAAAATTGTCCATATGCACAAAAAGCTTATTTCTCTCAAATGTTGTGCAGAAATGTGTTTACAACCCTGTTAGTGAGTATTTTCTCCTTTGCCAAGATGCTACACCTGTCAGGTGGATGGATTATATCAGGAAGTTGATTAAACAGCATGATCATTACACAGGTGCTGGGGACAATAAAAGGACACTCTAAAATGTGCAGATTTGTCACACAACACAATGCCACAGATGTCTCAAGTTTTGAGGGTGTGGGCAATTGGCATGCTGACTGCAGGAATGTCCACCAAAGCTGTTGCCAGCGAATTGAACGTTAATTTCTATACCAAAAGCCCATCTGTGTGCTCGTCGTCCTCACCAGGGTCTTGACCAGACTGCAGTTCAACGTCGTAACCGGCTTCAGACGTTTGTGAGAATACCAGTTTTCGGGATGACTGATGGTCTGCCAAGTACCGCTCTAGCTCTGCCACCTTTCACCGCAGATGCGGGAAAAAACAAAGCAAAAAAACACATCTCTAGCTTAAATTGACAGATTTTGAGGGACTTCTTTGTTTTAACTTACATTGATGCAGCCGGTGCTCTTAGGGGGTCATGATGACAGAAGTGAGTGCTACGGTGCGATAGTCATTTAGTTCAGTTACCTTTGCTTTCGTGGGTACATGAACAATGGTGTACATCTTGAAGCAACTGGGGACAACCGACTGGGATATGGAAAGATTGAATTTGTCTTTAAACACTCCAGTCTGCTGGTCTGCACAAGCTCTGATGACGCAGCTTGGGAAGCCAAGCGGACAATATTCTCCTACCCATTCTAGAACCAACCTTCTGAAATATCGATGACTGCAGTAGTCGTGAGTGCTAGATTCACATTTGTTTGATTTTGTTACGCAATACCATTGTGGGGCCACTGAACAGAAAGAGTCTTATATGAGATGTTAACATAGTTTGTACAGTTATGATGTAGAGTCAGAACGACAAAAGCATATTTTCATTACTCTTTCATTCCCAATAACTGCTCTCTGGTTCTCCCTGCTGATTGATCAAGGGGATTCCAGAAAGTATTGGTGGCTCCCCGTATTCTGGCCTAGCAGCTAACTGTAAATAGAGCCGTGAAATGAAAACAATAATGGAGATGTGACCTTGTAGGAGGCTTGTACTTCATTTGTGAATGTTTATTTTCATTTTCAGTCTGGTGCAGGGGGAAATAACAGACAGACAGACGGTCTATTTGTAAACAGTGCCAAAGCCACTATGAGCTGGGGTAAGGGACGGTAGGGGTTTTCACATTTTCACACATTCATACACAGTTTCCTGTGTAGTGCTGAAATAACCACGGCAACCACATTGTTAATCTGTGTATGATTGTAAAACCGTTTTTCTTGATCCAGAAAAATGATCTTGAAACAAATGACCTGTGTACCTATTTTAAATGAAGATGGAACATTAAAAGGAAAACTGATTATAAACTGAACTGCTGTTCTTATATGTTCACTTCTATAGTTTCATCCTCAGTTTCATCCTCAATGGCAACAGCATAGAGCGTTGGGCCAGTAACCGAAAGGTTGCTGGATCGAATCCCCGGGCTGACAAGGTAAAAATCTGTCATTCTGTCAGTTAACCCACTGTTCCTAGGCCGTCATTGTAAATAAGAATTTGTTCTTAACTTACTTGCCTAGTTAAATAAAAATAAAAAATAACATACCTTGGTCAACTACAATACACAGTATTCCTTTTTTAGGATCTGTGGCAGTCCCCCATTGTGACTTGATTCAGCATTGACAGTAAACTGCAGTAAATACCCATTGGGGTGAATTTGACAAATATCACAGGATGTTGGCACTATGAATAGTAACAGATCAATCGATTTAATAGAGCAAAGCCCAACCTCGGTGTCAGTAAATCTACATGAATTAGTCCCAGCACATCGATTCAGAATAAGGTCTTGAAGCCCAAGGCTAAATCATCATTTCGGATCCCTTTAAGAGCACACGAGCCTAGGTCAGGACACGTTGGGAAGACATAAACACATCCACAGACTTTGGTTGATTAAGACCCGCGAGTTGCCTGTTTTATTGATTTGAATGCTGTAGCCTGCTATATTTAGTGCAGACACTTGAGTTGCTATTTCTTTCCTTTCAGGGTGTTTGTCTGTAGCTGGGGAAGCCATGCTCCACTAACACACTCCAGCTAAGATGAATGTCCCCCTGATGCATCATTACACCACACCGGGTTTGAAATTGGAAATTGGGGTTGGCTACTGATACCCTTTCAGACAGAGCCACAATTATCTGACAGTGACTGATACATGTGTGTGCTTATTCCTCTAATAATGACATCTCTCTCGTGCGTGCTCTCTCTTGCAAAGGTTAGGATACATCTCAGCTTACGAAATCAACAACGACAACAAAACAGATCCTTCTAGCTGGCTGATTTGTCCTTGGCAGATTTGTTTTATTAATGCCTAGTTATCATGATTAATCTATGAGTACCTCGAGGGCTGCCTTGAGGAATGCTAAAGACAGGTGCTCAAAAGGATTGAGGCTACTTAATATGAACAGACAGCAGCATAGTACTACAACAACATGTTGAAATCAATGATCAGTCCTTGAACATGGACAAGGCTGCATGTGTGTAGAGTACATGCCACAAGAGAACCAATAGTGTGGGCAGGTACCAGCTATCTCTTGAGTAGTCCCTCCTGTATTGAAAGTGACCCTTGAGTAGAACAGACACAGAGACCAGAGAGAGAGGTTGCCTGTGCATCTGGCTGTGTTGTGTGTGTGTGTGTGGCAGAAATACTCCAGCTCTCCGCCTGATCATCAAATGTTTCCATGACAACTCCGATAGGTGAGAGCCTGAGTGTTGGTGCATGAAAATGTTTCCCAGCACCTTTTCAACTTCCAGCCGATGGATGATTAGAGCAGTGTCTGGAAACATGTAATTGTAACCCTAATTATTATCTATCACCTCCGAAGGACCCGTGGGTTCGATGATAACGAGTTGGGTTACAATCGAGTTCTTTTCTATAGTTTAATCCTTCCATGTAGCAGCAGCACAAACCTTAGTGGCACAACAAGTTACATCACTTCACTTCTCTGTCACACATCTCTCCTGTGATTCCTCCTCACACGCAGGTGAGTCTGGGAAGGATATTTTCCCGAATAATAGTCCCAACATAAAATCGCAATGACAATGCCATATAAAAGTCAAATACACATGACATATTTCTGATGATAAAATATATTACATTCCAAAACCATGTCTGCATAATTGTAGGAAGCAGCCGTTCCCAACATGTACCAACGAATGTAAATCAAGCACATCTGAATGATTAGATAATAATGTAATATGTAGCCTAATTAAAGTGTGTATTATCAGATAATAGCTGGAGTATTCTAACTGGTCTCAGACCAAACAGTTTGATGGATTCATTAGATCCACAGGTATATTGTTGGGAGCAACACGGGGCAACACATTGACAAGGTACATCCTTGACAGCATCTTTCTCTTGTTGTAATAACAGCTGCTATAGACCACCAAGTGATAACAGTCAGTATCTGGATAATGTATGAAATTCTTGATCATGTTTGTGATATCAACAGAGAGGTATATTTTCTGGGTGATTTAAATATTGACTGGCTTTCATCAAGCTGCCCACTCAAGAAAAAGTTTCAATCTGTAACCAGTGCCTGCAACCTGGTTCAGGTTATCAGTCAACCTACCAGGGTAGTTACAAACAGCACAGTAATTAAATCATCAACATGTATTGATCATATCTTTACTAATGCTGCAGAAATGTGCATTAAAGCAGTATCCTGATCCATTCAATGTAGTGATCACAATATAGTGGCCATATCCAGGAAAACTGAAGTTCCAAAGGCTTGGCATAATATAGTGTGTAAGAGGTCATACAATATGTTTTGTAGTGATTCCTATGTAAAGAATATTTTTTTGGTCTGTGGTGTGTAATGAGGAGCCAACAGATGCTGCACTTAACACATTTATGTAATTGCTTATTCCAGTTACTAATGAGCATTTACCCATTAAGAAAATGACTAAAAACTGTTAAATCCCTGTGGATTGATGAGGAATTGCATGGTTGAGAGGGATGAGGCAAAAGGAATAGCAAATAAGTCTGGCTGTACAACCGATGGGCAAACGTATTAAACATTTGAGAAATTATGTGAATAAACTGAATAAAAAGAAACTAGACTATGAAACAAAGATAAATTACAAATAATTATAGTAAAAAGCTTTGTGAAAAAAGGCAAACTCAGCTCCATCATTCATTGAATCAGATGGTTCATTCATCACAAAAACCGACTGATATTGTCAACTACTTTAATTATTTTTTCATTGGCAAGACTAGCAAATTTAGGCATGACATGCCAGCAACACACACTGACACTACACATCCAAGTATATCTGACCAAATTAAGAAATACAAAGCATTGTAATTTTGAATTCCGTAAAGTGAATGTGGAAGAGGTGAAAAAAGGATTGTTGTCTATAAACAATGACAAGCCTCCGGGATCTGACAACTTGGATGGAAAATTACTGAGGATAATAGCAGATGATATTGCCACTCCTATTTGCCATATTTTCAAATTAAGCCTACTAGAAAGTGTGCCCCCAGGCCTGGTGGGAAGCAAAAGTCATTCCTCTACCTAAGAATAGTAAAGCCCCCTTTAAACCCTCTCAAAATAGGGAGGCAAGACAACGAGGTTCTAGCTTCAGCACGTTTACTAGCCTAGTCTGCGTAAGTCATATATAGGTTACTGATACCCACAAGGGCCATCTGACTACATCTTCCCCTCACCAATGAACAAAAATTCAACATTCATAACCATTGAAGCATAACTGAAATGCAATTTGAAAACCAGTATTACTCACTTTAACATGCTACTTCACATCCTGAAGTATGAAAGCATTAAATTACACAGTCTGAACTCCTATGCATCAACTTAGGTACAGTCTCTTTTGCTGGGTATGGTCCTCAACAGTATGTATTATATTCACATAACATAGTCTTTCAGCCACTTTGGTGGCTTCACATCCCTTTTTGGGTGAGCTTGTGGCTCTGTGAGCATTCTCTCTTCTTCCCCCTCTTTTTGTGCATTGTCTGTGGCCTCCTCAGCCTGTGTGTCTGTTAGATCTGGAAGAGCTCTGTGTTTTGAGCCTGTGTCCACCACATAGGCACGTGGGGCATCCGCTTTCCTCAGCACTATTGCTAGTCCCCTGACTGTTTTTACAGCTCTCTCTGCCTCACAGTTACTCTGTGCATGGTAATGGTTACTGGTCACATGTGTGAAGTCATATTCTGCGGAAAAGGAGCTCACAGAAACCTGGGGGGCGTAATCTCCAACCAGGACCTCAGCAACCCCTTGCTTGGAAAAAATGAACTTTAATCCATTGATAACTCCAGCTGTGGTTATGGGTGTCTAATTTAATTGTTTAATTGGGGCCCTGGTGAGTGCGTCTGCTGTGATATGTTCCTTCTCTGGCACATACACCATCTTGTAGGTGAACCTCAGCAATCTAAGGCGGAAGCGCAGAACTCTGGGAGGCAAGTCGTACAGAGCTTTTGTCCCTAACAGAGCCAACAGTGGTTTGTGGTCAGTCTCTGCTGTAAACTGCATGCCAATAAGGTATTGGCTGAGCCTTTCACATGCCCATGTGATGGCCAATGCCTCCTTCTCCACTTGTGCATACCTTTGCAATGTGTTGGATAAGCTTTGTGACATGGAGTGGCGTCCAATAGCATACATGTTGTCCTGCATCTGTGTGAGGACCGCCCATAGAGGTGATGCATCTGCTGATACCTTTGTCTTAGCGTTGGGGCGGTACTGGGCCAGCACTGTATGTGAGGCCAGGTCCCCTTTGATTTTGTCTGGCCAGAACTGCTGTGAGCCTTACATCATGTTCTGCTCTGTCCTGTCCGCACATGAGCACGTCGTCCGCGTGGACTATGATGCCACTTAGCCCATCCAACAGCTGGGACATGCGTCTTTGGAAATACTCAGGACCGGAAGCGATTCCAAATGGCAAAACGTTAAACTGTGTTATAAACGTTGTGAGCGACCTACTCTCTGGTGACGGGTATCTGCCAGAAGCCTGAGCGGGCATCCAGCTTTGTGAAGACTTCCAACTGAGCCAGCGACTGCTCCACTGATGGTAAGATGTGTCTCTCTCTGCAGAATTCCTCATTCAAATGAGTCATGTCTGCACAGATCCTTACTTATGTCCCCATTGGCTTTTGGGACACCACCATCCCTGCACACCAGTCAGTGGGACTCTCTGTTTTAGACACAGGCCAGATTTCTTCCATCCTCCCCAACTTTTCCTTTATTTTGGCCAATAAAAGGACAGGCACATGGCGGGGGGTGGCAAGGGCATAGGGGACAGAATCCTCTTTCAGGCAGATTTTGTAGTCACCTTCTAGCCTTCCTAGGCCAGAAAACACTTTTGGGAATGTCTTTTCGAAAACCTCCCCTGGCTCCTCCAGTTCGCGTGCACTCTCAATGAGTTACAATGCTTCAATTGCTGGCAGCCCCAGCAACGGTCTGGTAAGAGAGTCAATGAATAAGACAAGCTGGATGGCACTTGTGTCTTTACTCTCCAGTTTACTCACCAACTGCCCTACCACTGGTAATATTCTATTAATGGGCCGTTACAGTTTTTTGTTTGTAGAGAGAAAAGGGCCATATCTACTATAGCCTAGTGCCAGATTGCTGTCACTGCTACCCCTGTGTCTAGTTTAGATGACTAAACCTCCCCATTGATATCTGAGTGCAAGCCAGCATTGTTTTTCCCTTACTTCCCCCAGAAAGATGCTGTCCTGCTCTAGCTGCTGTAGCTGCTCTGAGACCTCATGCATTTGCTTTGATCGACAGGCAGCTCAAAAGTGTCCTCTCCTGTGACATTTCCTACATTCCGCATCCTTTGCTGGGCAATCTTTCCATCTGTGGAAAGGTGATTTCCCACATTTGCGACAAACACTAGCTATCCCTGTCTGTGATTGTTTTCTCCACGTCTGGCTCTGTTCTGCGTTCCCCTCTGTTTTTTTTTAGCACGGTATGAAAACACATTTATTTCCTCACTCTCTTCTCTCTGCAAGGAGCTGCTGCGGCGCAGCATCGTCTGCTATCTTTACTGTCTCACTCTGCTTAATCTGATTTACAGCTTTGGACAAGATAAACTGGGAATCCAACTAAATTTTCAGAATGTGAGATATTTCTTATTCCCATGACAATCCGATCTCGGATCAGCTCTTCCTTGAGTGTGCCAAACTGACAGTGTTCTGCTAGCTTGTGAACAGCTGTGATAAAACTGTCGGTGGTTTCACCCTGCTCCTGTTTGCATACATTAAACCTAGCTCTCTCAAATATAATATTGTGTCTCCCTCATTTTCAAGCAGATTTAAGTCAAAACTGTAGCTAGGCCACTCAGGATCAATCAATGTCGACTTGGTTAGCAACTCCGGTGTATATTTGGCCTTGTGTTTTAGGTTATTGTCCTGCTGAAAGGTGAGTTTGTCTTCCAGCGTCTGTTGGAAAGCAGACTGAACCAGGTTTTCCTCTAGGATTTTGCCTGTGCTTAGCTCTTTTGTTTATTTTTATAATTAAAAAAACCTAGTCCTTGCCGATGACAATCATACCCATAACATGATGCAGCCACCACCATGCTTGAAAATATGAAGAGTGGTACTCTGTGATGTCTTGGGTTGGATTTGCTCCAAACATAACATTTTGTATTCAGGACATGAAGTTCATTTCATTGTTACATTTTTTTAATGCAGTTTTACTTTAGTGCCTTATTGCAAACAGTATGCATGTTTTGGAATATTTGTATTCTGTACAGGCTTCCCTCTTTTCACTCTATCAATTAGGTTAGTATTGTGGAGTAACTACAACATTGTTGATCCATCCTCAGCTTTCTCCTATCACAGCTATTAAACTCTGTAACTGTTTTAAAGTCACCGTTGGCCTCAATGTGAAATCCCTGAGCAATTTCCTTCCTTTCTGGCAACTGAGTTAGGAAGGATGTCTGGATTACTGACCGTTGCCTACCCCGAGCCTGCCTGCCATCCTGTACCTTTGCCCCACCTATCTGGATTACTGGTCTCTACCTGCCCTTGACCTGCCTTTTGCCTGCCCCTGTTTGATTAATAAACTGTTGTTACTTTGACGTTGTCTGCATCTGGGTCTTACCTGAAACGTGATAATTATGACTTGTTAAGTACATTTTTACTCCTGAATTTATTTAGGCTCGCCATAACAAATGGGTTGAGTACTTATTGACTCACGACATTTCAGCTTTTATTTTGTAAATAATTTGTCAAATTTCAAAAAACATAATTCCACTTTGACATTGAGGTATTGTGTGTAGTAGGCCAGTGACACAAAATATTAATTTAATCTGTTTTAAATTCAGGCTGTAACACAACAAAATGTGGAAAAAGTAAAGGGGTGTGAATACTTTCTGAAGGCACTGTATGTGAAAATGGCACATTTCTATAAAAACAAGAGAGGAACATTTGTTTCCAGTGACATCAACCAATTAGTAGGCAATTCCTACTCCTAATTGGTTAAAATCATATGATGCACTCCAATGATGTCATTTAAAAAAAACTTGTCTTCCTTTGTCTTTTTCCCCAACAAAGATAAACGTGCCATTTTCACATATGTTGATGTTGGGGTGGTGCTGGAGATTATGGATATGAAGTTGAATTATTATTATTTATTTATTTTTTAAATAAGAAGCTGTAGTTCCTCTGACAATGTGTAGCATGGCCATTTGAATTACAATAATGACAAAGGTCTCTGATGATTCAACACAGTCTCCCTAGATTCTCATACACTGTGCTGCTGCAGAATTACACGGCACCTCTCTATATCTGAGAGAAGAGACCCTTTCATCCCATTGCTGTCCAGAGGTAATTTCATAAATCATGGAACATGGCGTTTAATCTCGGAAGCCTTTGATAACACACTTCCTGTTAAAGATGCTGTTTTTCTCCCTGCAAATAGTGTGATTGTTGAGTACAGTTCACGAGTGACTCCGACTCATGGGCTTTCAACAAGAAGACTGACAGCTCCAAATATAGCCTGTCTTGACCGCCTGAGAATATTTCCCTGTGTGGGAAGAGACGAGCAGAGAGAGAAAAAAGGACTAGGTTTATGTTGAGGTTCTTTCTGACTATAGGAAGCAGAGCTCAGCTCTCTTTTTGTGACTGTGGTTTAGTTACAAACTCTCTGACAGCTTTCCTTGACATCTGATCTTGCGACAGCTAGCCTTGGACCTCTGGCCTCAGGCTTCGAGACAGGACTTCAAAGGTTGGCCACACGAGAATATGTAATAGCTAACTTGACTTCAAGGTAGCGAGAGATAGCGAGGTATAGTGAATCTAGGTAAACATATTCATAGGCACTAGAAACATTGCTATAATTCAGCTGATATGGATGATGACAATTATTTAAATGAATATACAAATATTTCCTTCTTATTTGCCATTAAAATAATCACTAGGCCCTGCAGAATATTCATAGTCCAGACCCTTTTGAAACTGAAAAAGTAAAAGCCTAGTAAATAGTATTACTGAAATGATATGACATTGTCATTTCCATACGCTATTATTTTTGCCCATTTACACATGCATTGCTTATCTGTTATAACCACACACCAGACTATTAGTAGGGACTATTTACACAGTGCACAATTATCTGCCTTCTGGAGGCTATTTACATTGCTGGTACATTCCAGTTGGGCCTAAATCCGTGGATTTATTCCTCAGGTTCGACACACTGGTTCAACCCCACTACCTGTGGTGAAAGCACTCCCCCTGTTGGCTAATAAAGGTACGTTTCATCCAAAACGAGTCGCCTCTCAGAATCACCGCACAGTCCGGAGAAGGCATTAAGAAAATGCACGCTGACGAACAGGGGTACCTCTGCAAACATTTTCACTAAGGAACAGGTGCATCTTGCACGAGCCCCCCGCGCGCCAAAGGCTGTGGGGCCGAAACACATTCCTCACTGTGGAAGTACATCAATATCGTCAACATCACCTTCACCTGTGTGAATTATGGAATGCTGAGGTTATCCATCGCGCGTCCGGAGAATTGGATCTCGACCCTCGTGGAGTAGCCCGAGCCTACGTCATCTCCTTGCACGGAGCAGAATGCGCCCTGGTTTCTGATTGTTAAATGTTTAGTTCAGAGATGATTCCCTCACAGCAGAATCATGTTGTCACCACCATTGAGACTATGCCTCCTGAAACTATCACGTCATCGCCGACCCTGGTTCAAAGGATAAGAAAAGTGTTTAGCAGGTAAGGATGAGAAATGTTATGCTACTGCAGATTTTACTGGACCAAATTTGATTTAAAAAAATGCATACTATTCAAGTTTTAAATTCGACATCAGAATCATTTGACATAGCCTATGATTGTTGATTCAATCGGTTCTTTTGTAAAGCACCACTTGCCAAGGTTTAAAATTCAGCGCACGTCAATCAAAACGTCATCATCTTCTGAAACAGCAGAGCATTGGTCAGAGAAAGAAAACACATTTCAGCATAGTGTGTGAATAAATACAGTTTTATAATACAATATATTTTTTTCTATCTATATTGAAATATTGTTTTTGGTTATGTGTTTTTTATATTTGTACTCAACAATAGCGTTGGTGCCTGAAAATTCAGCATCATCAGCCACCTGCATTAATCACAATTACCTAGCTCATATATTATTGTCTGTCCTCATAATGATGGATAATGTGCTTGTTATAGCCTATGGAATGGTATGTTTTTTCATCCTGCTTGTTTCATGCGTTTAAAGGGTGTTACCTTTTCTCTCAAATGATGTCCAAAAGGCCAAAACCAACATTCCAGACTCTTGGGGGTTCCAATTAACAATTGTAGGCTATTCACGGGTCAGAAAATAATAGTGATTAAGCTACTAGTCTCTGCAAATTCTTTATTAAGAGTGGTCATCAGAGTAATGCCCAGTGGATGGTCTTTGTTCTGTTGTGTATCCCCCCCATCCAACACGAGTTCGTATTCTTGCGTCCGTGGGGGTCTTTCAGCAAAGCCTATTCAAGTGTTCTAGTATAAAACCTGTTGGAGACTCATAGGTTGAAAATAATGGTTTATTTGAGTCATCCACACCCCTGGACAGAATTCGACTAGACATTCATTACCACAACCCAGGAGCAGAGTGTCTTAAGTGACTAAATGAATACTTTCTGTTGCTTGCTTTTCTTCCACTCTCCTAAACTTTGGTTTGACTCAACGCTGTGTGTGTGTGTGTTTGCCAGTGCCATATCACCTTAAGAAGTGTGTGTGGTTGTACACTCTAGCCTCGAGCAAGTGGAAGTCTCCTGTCTCGCGGAATGTGTGTGGCGTGTGCTTGTGTATCTGCTTGTTGTGTGTGCCTCTGAGCCTCAGACAGGGGTAATGGAGGACCAGCTGCGACAGTGAGAGGGCACAGTGAAGGATGACAGCTGGTGGTCTTGTCTTGGTCAGCCTGCTCTCTCCTCTCCTTGCCATCTGCTGGCCCTTTCATCCCTTGGACTCCCATTTAGCCAGAGAACAATGTCCCGCGAGGTGTAATCTGTGCAGGCCCAGATCAGGTTGCCCACTGTGCTGCTCTGGGGCTATTGTTGTCCTGGAAGGAGAGAATTCCACTCTCCCGGGGAAAGTGACTCGCTGTTGTATCTCTTACTGGGGCTGTTGCCAAGGGCTGCACAAAGAATCAAGGCTTCTCTTACCAGCTGGAAGTTACTGTACTGAACTGTCCAAGAGTACAATAGATCTATGCTTAGAGAGATGAAAAAGCCATCCCTGACATAAAGTTCAAGTATAAGTTTTATTTGTCACATGCACAACAAGTACAGGATAAAGTAATCCCTCTCACCCCCCCCCCCCCCCCTCCCCCTGAAAAGATTTAGATGCACTACTGTTCCACTGGAGGTCATAAGGTGAATGCACCAATTTGTAAGTCGCTCTGGATAAGAGCGTCTGCTAAATGACTTAAATGTAATGTAAATGTACAGTGAAATGCTTAACACGCAAGCCCTACCTAACAGTTCTGTATTTAATGTCAACAAAGTATAATTGATGTGAGAAAAAAGGAACACAAATTGAAATACGAAAGAGAGGAAGCTATATACAGGATCAGTACTAATTTTACAATGCGCAGGGATACTGGAGTATTTGAGGTAGATATGTCCATATAGGCAGGGATTAGGAGAAAGTGAGTGGTAGCAGGATAAAAAAATATATATATATAAAATAAAAAAAGAATAATAGTAAACTGTGTGTGTGTGTATATAGTAAAAACAATTTTTTTTTTAAACCTGGAATGAGTAGATGTGTCAAACGTTTGACTGGTAATATAGAGTATGAAAATATATTTAATATTTGAGATTCTTCAAAGTAGCCACCATTTGCCTTGATGACAGCTGTGCATTCTCTCAACTAGCTTCATGAGGTAGTCACCTGGAATGCATTTCAATTAACAGGTGCACAATGTTAAAAGTTAATTTGTGTAATTTCTTTCCTTCTTAATGCATTTGAGCCAATCAGTTGTGTTATGACAAGGCAGTGGTGGTATATAGAAGATAGCCCTATTTGGTAAAAGACCAAAGCTGTGTTTGAATACCTATACTAACATACTGTATACTACATACTATATACTAATAGTTCATTTTAGTATACTGTAAATGAGCAGTATGCTTTTAGTTGAGCGTACTAGCTCTTCGCCTGTCTACCGGAAGTTGATGCTGTTCCTATGCAACCTCTTGCTAGCTAGTTAGCATAACAAATGACTAGTTAGACATTTTACAACCTCGGTGGGTACTTAAATTCAATCTGGAGTGCCAGAGTGTGCTCGTAAATTCAGAGTGTTGTCAGATTGTTTGTAAATTCATAGCGTTTTGCTCTCGGAGCGCACACTGGACGCTCGGGCCAAGGATTAGGGTTGATTTGAGCATACGGCAGTCAAGAACCCAAGCTAACATTGGCTGGCTTGCTAGCTACTTCCAGACACAATTGGGACCACTCTGACCATTTTAATTGCCCTAGCAGAGCTGGTTAGACAGTTTTCATGTTATCCAGACCATTGGTGACTGTAACTGTGCTGCTGGCAACAATTTAATTACGTTTTTTTTGCCAAAGTTTACTGACACCGGCCATATTCAATGGGTGTTGAACACTTGTAAATTCATTATTCTGCGCTCTGGTACACTCAGACGAGAGTGCTCTGAAATCGGAGTAGATAGCCAGAGCGAATTTATAAAAGCACCCGAATGTCCATTGACTATACCATTTAGCTAAGCTAAGAATGACAGGAATAATCAAGTCAATAAACTTTGTGTTGTTAGTTAGATAGCATATAGTTAATATTCTGGCAAGTTTGATGTACAAGTAGCCAGCTAATGTTAGGTAGCTAGCTAACAACATACCGGTACATACTGCTGTAATGATACGCTATGTGGTCAATACAGTCGTGGCTAAAAGATTTGGGAATGACACAAATATTAATTTTCACAAAGTTTGTTGCTTCAGTGTCTTTAGATATTTTTGTCAAATGTTACTATGGAATACTGAAGTATAATTACAAGCATTTCACAAGTGTTTTATTGATAATTAAATTAAGTTGATGCAAGGAGTCAATATTTGCAGTGTTGACCCTTCATTTTCAAGACCTCTGCAATCAGCCCTGGCATGCTGTCAATTCAATTCTGGACCACATCCTGACTGATGGCAGCCCATTCTTGCATAATAAATGCTTGGAGTTTGTCAGAATTTGTGGGTTTTTGTTTGTCCACCCGCCTCTTGAGGATTGACCAAAAGTTCTCAATGGAATTAAGGTCTGGGGAGTTTCCTGGCCATGGACCCAAAATATCGATGTTTTGTTCCCCGAGCCACTTAGTTATCACTTTTGCCTTATGGCAAGGTGCTCCATCATGCTGGAAAAGGCATTGTTCGTCACCAAACTGTTCCTGGATGGTTGGGAGAAGTTGCTCTCGGAGGATGTGTTGGTACCATTCTTTATTCATGGCTGGGGTCTTAGGCAAAATTGTGAGTGAGCCCACTCCCTTGGCTGAGAAGCAACCCCACACATGAATAGTCTCAGGATGCTTTACTGTTGACATGACACAGGACGGATGGTAGGGCTCACCTTGTCTTCTCCGGACAAGCTTTTTTCTGGATGTCCCAAACAATCGGAAGGGATTCATCAGAGAAAATGACTTTACCCCGGTCCTCAGCAGTCCAATCCCTGTACCTTTTGTAGAATATCAGTCTATCCTTGATGTTTTTCCTGGAGAGAAGTGGCTTCTTTTCTGCCATTCTTGACACCAGGCCATCCTCCGAAAGTCTTTGCCTCACTGTGCGTGCAGATGCACTCACACCTGCCTGCTGCCATTCCTGAGCAAATTTGTACTGGTGGTGCCCCGATCCCGCAGCTGAATCAACTTTAGTTAGATGGTCCTGGCGCTTGCTGGACTTTCTTGGGCGCCCTGAAGTCTTCTTCACAACAATTGAACCGCTCTCCTTGAAGTTCTTGATGATCCGATAAATGGTTGACTTAGGTGCAATCTTACTGGCAGCAATATCCTTGCCTGTGAAGCCCTTGTTGTGTAAAGCAATGATGACGGCACGTGTTTCCGTGCAGTTAACCATGGTTGACTGAGGAAGAACAATGTTTCCAAGCACCACCCTCCTTTTGAAGCTTCCAGTCTGTTATTCGAACTCAATCAGCATGACAGAGTGATCTCCAGCCCTGTCCTTGTCAACACACACCTGTGTCAAGGAGAGAATCACTGACATGATGTCAGCTGGTCCTTTTGTGGCAGGGCTGAAATGCAGTGGAAATGTTTTTTGGGGATTCAGTTAATTTGCATGGCAAAGAGGGACTTTGCAATTAATTGCAATTCATCTGATCACTCTTCATAACATTCTGGAGTATGTGCAAATTGCCATCATACAAAATTAGGCAGCAGACTTTGTGAAAATTAATATTTGTGTCATTCTCAAAACTTTTGGCCACGACTGTACAGGACTAAGATCGAATCGTACTACACCGGCTCCGACGCTCGTCGGATGTGACAGGGCCTGTAAACTATTACAGACTACAAAAGGAAGCACAGCCGAGAGGTGCCCAGTGACACGAGCCTACCAGACGAGCTAAATATGCTCAATTCGAGGCAAGTATCACTGAAACATGCATGAGAGCATCAGCTGTTCCGGACGACTGTGTGATCACGCTCTCTGTAGCCGATGTGAGTAAGACCTTTAAACAGGTCAACATTCACAAGGTCACAGGGCCAGACGGATTACCAGGACATGTACTCCAAGCATGCGCTGACCAACTGGCAAATGTCTTCACTGACATTTTCAACCTCTCCCTGTCTGAGTCTGTAATACCAACATGTTTCAAGCAGACCACCATAGTCCCTGTGCTCAAGAACACTAAGGTAACCTGCCTAAATGACTATCGACCCGTAGCACTCACGTCTGTAGCCATGAAATGCTTTGAAAGGCTGGTCATGGCTCACATCAACACAATTATCCCAGAAACCCTAGACCCACTTCAATTTGCATACCGCACCAACAGATCCACAGGTGATGCAATCTCTATTGCACTCAACACTGCCTTTTCACACCTGGACAAAAGGAACACCTATGTGAGAATGCTAATCATTGACTACAGCTCATCGTTCAACACCATAGTGCCCTCAAAGCTCATCAATAAGTTAAGGACCCTGGGACTAAACACCTCCCTCTGCAACTGGATCCTGGACTTCCTGACAGGCCGCCCCGATGTGGTAAGATTAGGTAACAACTCATCTGCCACACTGATCCTCAACACGGGGGCCCCTCAGGGATGCGTACTCAGTCCCGTCTTGTACTTCCTGTTCACTCAGGCCAGGCACGACTCCAACACCATCATTAAGTTTGCTGATGACACAACAGTGGTAGGCCTGATCACCGACAATGAGACAGCTTATAGGGAGGAGGTCAGAGACCTGACCGTGTGGTGCAAGGACAACAACCCCTCCCTCAACGTGATCAAGACAAAGGAGATGATCGTGGACTACAGGGAATGGAGAACCAAGCACGCCCTCATTCTCATCGACAGGGCTGTAGTGAAGCAGGTTAGAGATTCAAGTTCCTTAGTGTCCACATCACCAACAAACTAACATTGTCCAAGCACACCAAAACAGTCGTGAAGAGGGCATGACAAAACCTATTCCCCGAAAGGAGACTGAAAAGATTTGGCATGCGTCCTCAGATCCCCAAAAGGTTTTACAGCTGCACCATCGAGAGCATCCTGATGGGTTGCATCACTGCCTGGTATGGAACTTCTCGGCCTCCGACCACAAGGCACTACAGAGGGTAGTGCGTACGGCACAGTACATCACCGGGGCCAAGTTTCTTGCCATCCAGGACCTCTATACCAGGCGGTGTCAGAGGAAGGCACTAAAAATGTTCAAATACTCCAGCCACTCTAGTCATAGACTGTTCTCCCTGCTACCACACGGCAAGCATTACCGGAGTGCCAAGTCTAGGTCGAAGAGGCTCCTAAATAGCTTCTACCCTAATTGCATTATGGGCCCTAAAGTATGGAAATAGTGTCCTCTGTGTGTATACTTCATATTTTGGCGAATTTAGTATGACATCTGGGAACTTTTGGCATTCTAACTATATCCATACAATGACCAATAAGCATACTATATACGTCACAAATAGTACGGTTAGTGCGGTTAGTATGAGTATTCGAACAGAGCTCTGGTCCATATTATGGCAAGGACAGCTCAAATAAGCAAAGATAAACAGTCCATCATTACTTTAAGACATGAAGGTCAGTCAATCCGGAACATTTCAAGAACTTTGAAAGTTTCTTCAAGTTCAGTAGCAAAAACCATCAAGTGCTAGGATGAAACTGGCTCTCATGAGGTCCGCCACAAGGAAGGAAGACCCAGAGTTACCTCTGCTGCAGAGGATAAGGTCATTAGCGTTAACTGCACCTCAGATTGCAGACCAAATAAATGCTTCACAGAGTTAAAGTAACAGACACATCTCAACATCAACTGTTCAGAGGAGACTGCATGAATCAGGCCTTCATGATCGAATTGCTGCAAAGAAACCACTACTAAAGGACACCAATAAGAAGAAAAGACTTGCTTGGGCCAATAAACACGAGCATTGGACATTAGATGGGTGGAAATCTGTCTTTTTGGTCTGATGAGTCCAAATTTGAGATTTTTGGTTCCAAACGCTGTGTCTTTGTGAGACGCAGAGTAGGTAAACGGATGATCACCGGATGTGAAATTTTTTGCACATTTATTAAAAACAAAAAACAGAAATACCTTATTTACATAAGTATTCAGACCCTGAATCTTGTTTCCATTGATCATCCTTGAGATGTTTCTGTAACTTGATTGGAGTCCACCTGTGGTAAATTCAATTGATTGGACATGATTTGGAAAGACACACACCTGTCTATATAAGGTCCCACAGTTGAAGGGAAGGCTACCAAAACATTTCTGCAGCATGCTGAAGGGCCCCAAGAACACAGTGTCCTCCATCATTCTTAAATGTAAGAAGTTTGGAACCACCAAGACTCTTCCTAGAGCTGGCCGCCTGGCCAAAATGAGCAATCGGGGGAGAAGGTCCTTGGTCAGGGAGATGACCAAGAACCCGATGGTCGCTCTGACAAAGCTCTAGAGTTTCTCTGTTGAGATGGGAGATCCTTCCAGAATCTCTGCAGCACTCCACCAATTAGGCCTTTATGGTAGAGTGGTCAGACGGAAGCCTCTCCTCAGTAAAACACACATGACCGCCCCTTGTAGTTTGCCAAAAGGCACCTAAAGACTCTCAGACCATGAGAAACAAGATTCTTTGGTCTGATGAAACCAAGATTGAACTCTTTGGTCTGAAGGCCAAGCGTCACGTCTAGAGGAAACCTGGCACATTCGCTACGGTGAAGCATGGTGGTGGCAGCATCATGCTATGGGGATATTTTTCAGTGAGAGGGACTGGGAGACTAGTCAGAATCGAGGCAACGATGAACGGAGCAAAGTACAGAGAGATCCTTGATGAAAACCTGCTCCAGAGCGCTCAGGACCTCAGACTGGAACAAAAGTTCACCTTCCAACAGGACAACGACCCTAGGCACACAGCCAAAACAACGCAGGAGTGGCTTTGGGACAAGTCTCTGAATGTCCTTGAGTGGCCCAGCCATAGCCTGGACTTGAACCTGATCGAACATCTCTGGAGACACCTGAAAATAGCTTTGCAGCGACTCTCCCCATCCAACCTGACAGAGCTTGAGAGGATCTGCAGAGAAGAATGGGAGAAACTCTCCAAATACAAGTGTGCCAAGCTTGTAGCGTCATACCCAAGAAGACTCAAGGCTGTAATCGCTGCCGAAGTTGCTTCAACAAAGTACTGCGTAAAGGGTCTGAATACTTATGTAAATGTGATGTTTCATTATTATAATAATTTTTTTAATTAGCAAGTTTTTTGCTTAGTCATTATGGGGTATTGAGTGTAGATTGATGAGGTAAAAAACTATTTAATCAATTTTAGAATATGGCTATAACGTAACAGAATATGGAAAAAGTCAAGACCTCTGAAAACTTCCCAAAGGCACTGTATATCTTTATATGTACAGTTGAAGTTGGAAGTTTACATACATTTAGGCTGGAGTAACTCATTTTTCAACCACTCCACAAATTTATAGTTAACAAACTATAGTATTGGAAAGTCGGTTAGGACATCTACTTTGTGCATGACGCAAGTAATTTTTCCAACAATTGTTTACAGACAGATTATTTCACTTCTATTTCACTTCTAATTCACTGTATCACAATTCCAGTGGGTCAGAGGTTTACATACACTAAGTTGACTCTGCCTTTCAAACAGCTTGGAAAATTCCAGAAAATGATGTCATGGCTTTAGAAGCTTCTGATAGGCTAATTGACATCATTTGAGTCAATTGGAGGTGTACCTGTGGATGTATTTCAAGACCTACCTTCAAACTCAGTGCCTCTTTGCTTGACATCATGGGAGGATCAGAAGAAATAAGCCAAGACCTCAGAAACAATGGTAGACCTCCACGAGTCTGGTTCATCCTTGGGAGTAATTTCCAAACGTCTGAAGGTACCACGTTCATCTGTACAAACAATAGCACGCAAGTATAAACACCATGGGACCACACAGCCGTCATACCGCTCAGGAAGGAGACGCGTTCTGTCTCATAGAGATGAACGTACTTTGGTGCGAAAAGTGCAAATCAAACCCAGAACAACAGCAAAGGAACTTGTGAAGATGCTGGAAGAAACAGGTACAAAAGTATCTATATCCACAGTAAAACGAGTCCTATATCGACACAACCTGAAAGGCCGCTCAGCAAGGAAGAAGCCACTGCTTCAAAACCGGCATAAAAAAGCCAAACTACGGTTTGCAACTGCACATGGGGATAAAGATCGTACTTTTTGGAGAAATGTCCTCTGGTCAGATGAAACAAAAATAGACCTGTTTGGCCATAATGACCATTGTTATGTTGGGAGGGGAAAGGGTGATGCTTGCAAGCCGAAGAACACCATCCCAACCATAAAGCATGGGGGTGGCAGAATCATGTTGTGGGGGTGCTTTGCTGCAGGTAGTACTGGTGCACTTCACAAAATAGATGGCATCATGAGGTAGGAAATTATGTGAATATATTGAAGCAACATCTCAAGACGTCAGTCATGAAATTAAAGCTTGGTCGCAAATGGGTCTTCCAAATGGACAATGACCCCAAGCATACTTCCAAAGTTCTGGCAAAATGGCTTAAGGACAAACAGGTCAAGGTATTGGAGTGGCCATCACAAAGCCCTGACCTCAAACCTATAGAAAATGTGTCCTGATGTCCTGAGATGTTGCATCAATATATCCATATAATTTCCTACCTCATGATGCCATCTATTTTGTGAAGTGCACCAGTACTACCTGCAGCAAAGCACCTTAATACCATCATGCTGCCACCTCCGTGGTTCACGGTTGGGATGCTGTTCTTCGGCTTGCAAGCGTCCCCCTTTTTCCTCCCAACATAACAATGGTCATTATGGCCAAACAGGTCTATTTTTCTTTCATCAGACCAGAGGACAAAAGTACGATCTTTGTCCCCATGTGCAGTTGCAGTATGCCGGTTTTGGAGCAGTGGCTTCTTCCTTGCTGAGCGGCCTTTCAGGTTATGTCGATATAGGACTCATTTTACTGTGGATGTAGATACTTTTGTACCTGTTTCCTCCATTATCTTCACAAGGTTATTTGTTGTTGTTCTGAGATTGATTTGCACTTTTCGCACCAAAGTACGTTCATCTCTAGGAGACAGAACGCATCTCCTTCCTGAGCGGTATGACGGCTGTGTGGTCTCATGGTGTTTATACTTGCGTACTGTTGTTTGTACAGATGAACGTGGTACTTTCAGGAGTTTTAAAATTGCTCCTAAGGATGAACCAGACTTGTGGAGGTCTGCAATTGTCTTCCTGTGGTCTTGGCTGATTTCTTTTGATTTTCCCATGATGTCAAGCAAAGAAGCACTGAGTTTGAAGGTAGGCCTTGGAATACATCCACAGGTACTCCTCCAATTGACTCAAATGATGTCAATCAGAAGCTTCTAAAGCCATGACATCATTTTCTGGAATTTTCCAAGCTGTTTAAAGGCACAGTCAACTTAGTGTATGTAAACTTCTGACCCACTGGAATTGCGATACAGTGAATTATAAGTGAAATAATCTCTCTGTAAACAATTGTTGGAAAAATGACTTGTGTCACGCACAAAGTAGATGTCCTAACCGACTTTCCAAAACTATAGTTTGTTAACAAGCAATGTGTGGATTGGTTGAAAGACAAGTTTTAATGACTCCAACCTAAGTGTATGTAAACTTCCGACTTCAACTGTACAAAGAAATGTCAATAGAAGACAGGTAAAACAAAGTGCAGTCCTTCCAGCTTCAGTTTGGAGTAATTGTGTTAGCTGTGTTGTTGGCTAGCTCCTCCGTCCTGAAGAGGGAGCACATTTTCTATACCAGGTGAAATCACGCATGAATTGCACATTGTTATAGATGTATCCAAATGAATGTCCCTAGAAAACAGCTTATTGCACTGTTTGACGTGACTGTGAGTTATCCGTAGTTGGCTAGCTAGCAAGCAAGGGATAAGAACGTTGCTAGCCAGTATGGTAATAGAAGATTTAGAACAAACGACTGGGTCGAAACCCATAGATACAGAACAAAAAAAAACATAACGACTAGGTCACGTCTCTGGCAACCGAACCGATAGAACGAACGACCAGCCGGCTTGGGTATGACCCTAGATTTGTGTCGGGACTATATCGTGTGGAAGGATGAAACAGTATGAATGAATTAATCAAAATAATGTTTTTAATTCAAATATGTAAATCATTATTTGAATCATGCTGGTAACACGTTGCATAAAAGTGATAATGCCCTCGGAGCCGGTGTTTTGGCGGATATATTGGCACAGTGAGACTTCGTCTTGGGCCTAGCAACACCCGTTCCAAAATATCCTCCAAACACGGGCTTCGAAGGCATTATCACATAAAGGGTGTCTGCTTCTCTACTTGATAGACTCACTGATGAAGAGACATGTTAGGGGTTTTGCATAATCATCTCTCTAACATTTTAGCTATAGGCTAATGGCAGCATCGGAATCTATTTGTTTTGGTAAGGCTAAAAGGTTACTGCAAATCAACATTTGAATAGCTTCATAAACTGCAGTCTATACATTATGTAAATGCGTACTCTATCCTAAAGGGAAATGGTGGACAATTACAAACGATTCCAGTTCATGTACTGCTTTGCCCTTTATGAACTGTGCAATTGTATTGCTTTGCAGCTTGCTACAGACTAACTTGAGGGAACTCAACACAACAACAGAGAACAATAGACTATCACCAAACTTTGCCATTGATTTCTTTCTCCACTTTATGCTGACGAAGCGAATTCTTTGGCTCTGTGGTATTTACCCAGAGCAATGTGTTTACGGGAATTATCCATCCGTCTTCACGCAGCTTTTGAGCTTTTCCTTGCTGCCTGTCACACTGTTTCTATTTTTCATTAAATATTACAAGAACTGTAATAACATTCATTCCGCGGTGTGTTGAAAGATGGATGAAAAGGGACATGTCCTCTGAATTCATTAGCTTTAGGGTTATTTTCATCCACCCCAGCCTGGCTTCAGGCCATAAACCAGAGTGATTTTAGCAGCGCAATTATGTTTCACTATAGAAAATGGAGGCTCTGTCCTGTTCACTGAGCTCTTTTATTTCAATTACCAACCTGGTTGGGTTTCTCTCACCTCATAACGAGATGTATTACTTTGACTGTCTTGCAGCGGTGCAACAGGGCAACGCATGCATCTGTTGTTTAACATACTTTAGGCTGGGATCGATAAGTCGCAGGATTGACAGAGCGATCTCATTCTCAGTTACAATAGAGATGAACACAAGGACCTCCCTCCAAATGTCTTTGTGCCCTTAGATAACGTCTACTAAGGTACCACAAGCTTCCTCGATGAATAGGTGCAGGAGATGTTTTGTACTTTGATAAAAACAAATGGTATTATGGAGATTTAATCAACGTGTTGCGTTTTCGTTGGGAAGCTATCCTCAAAGAAGTAAAGAGGATGGAAATAGTGAGCACAGAATCTGCCAGGCTGAGGGTCTCTTTCTCTCTTTAGTTGTTTTCATTCAACCTTGTGCAAGTCAAGCACGTAGAGCATGTTTACTTGAAAAGGGAGATTCATCTTTTCAACTCCTGAAAAGGTGCTCATCTGCTGCTAATATAAATACAAAACTTGTTCCAACTTGTGTGCTAAAGATAAAATTGGACTTTCTCGGTTCCAGCATTGCAAAGGAAACGGCTATTTGATAGAAATAGATAGAAATTAATGGTGGCTTTTAAAATGTAGTAGACAGGTTATTTTCATATCTTTTAAACCTTTTGGCAGGCTGTGAAGTGTGATTTGGGCTCCAATAGGAGGGGTTCAGTGCCAGGCAACCTGGGGTATAATACATGGAATTTGGGCGGCTGTCTGAGGAAACGGCAGGCGGAGAGCATTGTTCTGGGCATCCAAGACATTCATGTCCACTGTGGGTCACACAGCGCAACCGAAGGTATTTAAAACTAACCCAAGATAGTTAATCTGTGTTGTTTACAGTGGGAGCAAATGAAGCATAGTGGGCAGAACAAGCAAGGAGGTGGGCAAAGCCAAGCCCAAGCTGGCGATATCCTATTGGTTGTTGTAGTATGTATTTGCTTATTTCTGTGAAGTGAGCGTCTCTGTAAACTGAATTCGACCTTGCACTCCTTCTAAACAATGCAAATTTTAAAAACTTTGACAAAGCGTCAAGTCTATAACACTTAGTGCACTGTGTTCGTAACAGATTTTAGTTTTGGGGACACTGATTATTTGTTAAATTGATGAGAAAATTAGCAGAATGTCGGCCCAGTTTCACCTAGTTCCATCCTGTCCCACTACCCGCGACTGGACTTCCTCTCACTACCATATTTGTTGTTGAGAAAACATTCTAAACTGATGCTTAAACTTTATAGCCCATGTTGACGTTTCTGGTTTACCCCTTCTGTCTGTGGCGCAACTTTGTTCCCCTTTCCTATGGCAGCATGACTAGGCAATGAACAGCTGAAGGGAACCCTAGAATCTATCTGCCCACTTATTAAGATGGAAAGCGAAGACTGGTGCTTGGTTTAATCAATTACTTTTAAATACAAAATTGGAATTCAGTTGGTACTGTTAATTTGAAATGAATGAAGATAAATCGATTTGAAATAGTTTGACAACATTTTGTGAAATATTTGAAATACTCAGCTCAACATGATATCCATAGACAGAGCTTGGTCTAACAAACCAATTCTACTCACTGTCTCTGGAAACAATACTAAAGCTCTTTGCTGAGCCAACATTGAATGCCACTTGCAGTTTTGGAGTTTAATTTCAGAATGTAATTCAAATGTGAGTCAAGCCACAGAGCCTTACATGGCTCATCAGAAACCAAAGTTCGCACTCTGGAGAAGCACTGTGTTGTCATATTCAATCCTATAGAGTCAGACAAACTGTTCGCTGAGGAAAAGTTTCAACTGAAAATAGGGCATGCAGTCCCAGCAGGGTTAACTCCTGGCAAGATTCATAGATGGACAATGTCCTGTTTGTGTTTGATACTGGCAAATGCTGCATTACAGCACTGTGTAGTCTACCCACTTCACTGCTCATTTTGCAGTTAAATGTCCTTATTCACAGGCTAATACACTCTTTCAAAGAAAATATGAGTAAAGGAAAAGACTGTCACATCTATGAGGTACATGGTCTCATCATTGCCAGGTTGGTAATAAATTAATGATGCTGTCTTTTCCATCTGCATGTGTCTCTGAAATTAACCATGGCCGTGTCCCGAATCTGTCTTGCCTACTAAAACAACATATTGTTTACTAATAGTACTACATACTATTTAGAGCATACTGTTAAGTAAAAACATATGCAGTAAGCAAATATCAACACAAATGTATTCATAAATGAAATGAGTATGACATCCTGATATTTAAAGCATACTATATTTTCTGAACTGTACATACTATAAAATGTTCTATTTCATTTACCACAAAAGCCTACTATTTAGAACGTCTAGGTATTCAGACATGGCCCATGTTTTGTCAGCCATGCCACTATACAATCAAATTCAACCAATCAAATGTATTTATAAAGCCCTTCTTACATCAGCTGATGTCACACATTGCTGTGCAGAAACCCAGCCTAAAACCCCAAACAGCAAGCAATGCAGGTGTAGAAGCACAAACAGTTAATTGACAGTATATCTCTTCAATATATCCCACACTGTGTATTTCAACATTTGTATCACTCAGTATCTGACTAACTCAAACTATAGTAGCATAGCATTGTTAAAGGTTATGGAAGAGGCCATAGTTGGTCCCAACCATGACGCCTATATATTGGTATAGGTGAGATCCATTTGAATTCAATCCACCTTTTGACAGCATTCCTTTTTTATTTAAACAAAACGTTCAATGTATGTTTGCCAATGGAAGAGGTCAGAAAGTGACTTTTTGGACCTGAATACCAAAACATTCAGGAGATAAAGGTGTTCAACGTTGACCCGTTTTGCATACCCCGCCATACCATGAGACATTCAGGTCTTCATCACTGGAAAAGATCAACGGTTGAGTTTGATATCATTTAAAAGCTTACAAACAGGGTTGTTAAAATATTGTATCATTTCTTGATATGTTTCTTAAAAAATATTAAGATTTGTTTTGACCTTTTAACACCTTTTAACATCAAACTTTTTTCATATTCGCACATGTTGTTACTTAGACCGTATTTCACATCATCTGAGCTTTTTGTGTTGTGCCCGCCATCAGTTTAGACACAACATGCTCTTGAATATAGGGTGGGTGTCATGTTTTGGCTGTACTTACAAATTGAAATTTCAACTTTCAAATGGTACCACAAATGGTTGGAGGTCCACACATCACAGAATGTTGACTTGAATGGGAATATCTATTATTTTCAATTATCCTGTCAAACCTCTATAGAAAACCTATTGAAATGATAGAAATATAGACATAGAATATACATTCAATTGTGGATGGACAACATGCTCTTGAATACAGGGTGGGTGTCATTTCAATCATAACAATTGAATTCATAGAATGGACCTATCTATCCCTTCAGACCATTGCAATTTAGCTTGTAAACCATTGAAAATAAAATCAAATTGACATTTTTACTTCTAGAAATGTCGGTCCATCCACCATTGAATGTCTATTCTATATCTATATTTCTATGACCTCCAACCATCTTTGTGGTACCATTTGAAAGGTGAAATTTCAAGTACATTTGAGTACATTTATCAGCCGAAACATGACACTCACCCTATATTCAAGAGAATGTTGTGTATCGACCGATGGCGGGAACAACACAAAAACCTCAGATGATGTGAAATAGGGTCAAAGCTACAACCCTGTTTGTACGCTTTTAATGATATAAATCTTTATAATTCCCAGTGATGAAGACATGGATGTCTCATGGTATGGTGGGGTATGTAAAATACCAACTTTGAACACCTTTATCTCGTGAACGTTTTGGCATTCAGGTCCAAAAAGGTAGTTTCTTAGCACTTGGGCAAATATGTAATGGAAGGTTTTGTTCAAATCAAAAGGGTTGCTGTCAAAAAGGGATTGAAATGAAATGGATTTACCCTATAGCCTCGTGCCATTCTTAGGTTACTGACCTAAACCAACAGGTTGGTCCAACAGGCTAGTAGCCTACATTTACCATGTTAGTGTATTCCAAAGTTCACCAAGAAGCTTGACGGTAGGCCGCTAATGCAGCTATTTTATAATGCAAGTGAAACATTTATCCAAGTTTGTTTTGAAGTGGTAATATTCTGCTAATCAGACGTTGCAGTGCATTTCAACACTGCTGGATCTGATGCCTCGCAGATAGCTTGGGGCTATGGCTCAGTGAACTGATGCCTTTTCCCCAGTGTGGCAATTGTGCTTTGGTCTGTTTCACACCAATGGAATCCGAACATATTTTCAACGTGGAAATTCAGTGCCTGCACATTTAAAAAAGCATTCCTACAGGCAACTCTTTTTAAGAAAATTATTGCTTTATTTTTCATGCTCCAATAACTATAGCAGACGATGGAAAACAGATTTTCTAACTGAAGGTTCATGCTTGTCTTGGAAGTATACCAGTACGCTACCTGCTTGAGGATCTTACCAACACACAGTATTTTCTCATCATGTTTGAAAGCGAGGGAGATAAGCGAGACGAAGAGAAATGAAATGGGCTTTTTTTCTCATCTGCTGTCATCTGAATTTGAGAGACTGTCCTCCCCAGTGTATTCATGCTGAGAGAGAGAGAGAGAGAGAGAGAGAGATGCACGCAGTGTTAACGCAGCACAGGTGTTAATTAAAAGGGCTGGACCGTCCGTGCCCGTCTTGCTGTGGATTCTGGGGGATTGACTCTTAGGACCCTACTACTGTAGCATACACTCTGCACTGTCCTTCACAGGCAAAGACAGGAAGGGAAATGGCTCACTCAGTCTGGGATGATGTGGCGTAGCTTAGTCTGTACGCCAGGGAGATTTGAGTTTGAGTTGATTTATTCTTGCACACAGATAAAACTGAAGAAATGCAGAATTGACATTACTAAGAATTGCAAAGCAGTCATTTAAAATAATTGCAGTGCCATCAGTCAATGCATAAGGCTGAACATGGGAATCAACACAGCGAGAGTATGACGAAGGGGTGGTCAAGACATTATCTCGCCATCACGGAGGTCTTCTGTCAGTTCCTGTGTTGTGTTGTATTGATGTGTGTTGGCACAATACAGTATGTTGCTAGAGAACATTGTTCCTGGAAATAAGGTTTCATATCTCTGTCACTGAAGGAAATATGAGGGCACTTCTGTGTCAGTGCCTAGGCTTGTAGCATTAAGGAACTCCTGCAGAAAATTCAATCTCGATCAGGAACGTTGAATGTTTTGAGGAAAATGCTATAGGAAATGTTTCTGCCTGAGGATTGAGTAGGGCCATTATTTTGAAAAATTAAAAGTGTTACTGTGACTCCTGAGGAATAGTGGGGAAAGTGTTGAGGTGGGACACACAATAACTAGGTCTCCTCCATCTTTACAATCTGCTACACCAACAACGGAGAGCAGTCATTCATTTCTAGAAGATAGTTCATGTAGTTTCATACTATCGAACCTCATTGACAGAGATTTGTAAGTAAATAAAATGATATGCTCAGACATCTATTTAATGCACGGATTTAATGTTGACTGTCATATTTTATTGATGATAGGTTACTATTGATCTAAGCGCCTGTGATTGCTCATTTTGAGCACGTGCCATATGGAATTGGCAACAACATGCATTGTGCCAGTGCAGCGGCACCACAGACTGTAAATCCATACCAGCCAGCATATAGAGAAACCCAGAGATGCATATTTGTCAGAGTGAAACCTCAGACTGTGCAGATTCAATATGTCATATGCACTATTAAACCTTAAGTGCCAGACCTCACATGACACTGTTATCTAGTGGTGGAGAAGATCTTTCAACTATCTGCTGAGGAAGTCTGTTAATTACTTCACTTCCATGTTTGATAGTCCCATCCTACCGGGTGTTTTTGAAAAGCAGAGTGACCACTCTCTCAGACAGCCAAACCAGGCCTCCCACAGTCGCCCAGGACCCGGGGAGTTTAGCAGGCTCAGCCGAGCACACTGCCCCACTGATGAATAGGAATCTGTGGGCGAGAGAGCTGAGAGTGCTGGGTAGGATTCCTGACTGTCTGGATGTAGCTAATTAGCTAGTGGCGCTAGCCTTGAACTGGATGAATAAGCTCTGCTGATTGGCTGTGTGTTAGCTAGTTGGGTCTGGGACGCTCCTGAGTGTAGTGTCTCGTCACACCACACCACAGCGCTCCCCAACTGATGAGGCTGGGCTTAGTGAAGTACTGTAGGTCAGGTCTGCGGGGCAGCCAGCCAGCCACCATGGACCCAGTCAGTCCATTCCCAGAGACACTGGCGGAATAGCCCTCATCGGAACAAACAGGGAGAGACAAGGGGAGGTAGAGGGGAAGAGATAGACAGAGGGCTTGACCAAGAAGGACATTGAGAGAGAGGAAAGATAGCTAGAAGAAGAGGGATGTTGAGAGGGGAAGAGATAGACAGAGGGCTTGACCAAGAAGGACACTGAGAGAGAGGAAAGATAGCTAGAAGAAGAGGGATGTTGAGAGGGGAAGAGATAGACAGAGGGCTTGACCAAGAAGGACACTGAGAGAGAGGAAAGATAGCTAGAAGAAGAGGGATGTTGAGAGGGGAAGAGATAGACGAAGAGATAGACAGAGGGCTTGACCAAGAAGGACACTGAGAGAGAGGAAAGATAGCTAGAAGAAGAGGGATGTTGAGAGGGGAAGGAAAAGATGGAGGGAGAAACGGGCGGAGAGAGAAAAAGATGTGGAGAGAGAGAACATGGCATTATCTTTCTTCCGCGTCTCAATAAGGACTTGTTTCATATAATTTTCCTCACACATAGGAGATGAATGGCCATGTGTGTGAGAAAGTGATCCCCCCCACCCCAAAAAAAATACTGGTGCACTCTTCCAGGGGTCATGAATGCGGAACAAAGAGGGATTCTGTGGGCCGCAATGATGAGATCACACACAGGACACACCAGCTCTGTCCCCGACGGTTATTCTTAGGGCACTGAACAGTGAGGCGACTGAGTCACAGGGCCTCAGGCCTAGAATATAGTCTGCAGCAGTACAGGGGGCTGTGTAGCCTGCTTCTTCTGTCTGTCGGTTGGTCTATTAAACTGTCTGTCTGTTTGTCTGTTCGTCAGGCAGAAGAGAAGTGATCTAGAATTGGCAAATGGCAATGAGGAGATACTAGACACGGAAGGATTCTCTCCACTGATAAGAAATCCGTCTTCAAATAAATCACTGCGCAATGTTCTTGAATATCGCAGGGCACAAGTGTTTCACCTTGTATTCAGTGTGATATAAAAAATAAACGTATCTCTTCCCGTGGCAGTTTTTTTGTGTTTGAAACATTGTGGATTCAAACCTAGTAACTGGGGTAATTTGTCATACTCTGCCTAGCTTTTAAATTCGGTCTTTGACACATAGCATTGTCTTAAAGACGAACGGTAAGTGATGACTAAATCATAACTCTGGGTTCTTTACCATTATCATGCGATGTCTTTTCAGACCCTCTCTCACGTACCACTGAGATGTGGAAAGCCCTGCTGTGTTATGTGAATTTTATTTCTTATAATGACATCCCACGGGAGCCATTATTCGGGCTATTTTAGGCTAAGGAATGTTTGGAAGGGAACATTGCCTTGCTCATTTCAGACCGTTGCGTGCTCATACACTGCAACACAAAGTTTGATAGCGATTACAGCCCGGGTTGATGACAATGCATTGCATTAGGAGGAAACTTCCACATGCTTGTTTATTCCTGACCGTGGTGTGCCGGTATCTCATCGATTCACAACTCGATAGCAATCACTGTTGTTGACAATGCAATGTATACGGAAGGACGCAAACGACATTCGTGGCGTGTCATTTTCTTGGAACTGGTGGCGTTGTATGTGAGGCAGAGTCTATTGATTACATCGGCCCCTTTATCCATTCCCTTTTGAGTGTGAAGGATTTTTGAGGTGACGTGAAGTTATCCCAGGGTGTCCGATCCATACCCGGCTCATTAACACACAACGTGTTCCCTGAGGGTGACTTCAACAGGCTTTTCACCCGCTCTATCAGCCAGGGATGTTACTGTTGCCGCGTTGCTTTGGGATATCAACGACCGGGAGATGAATTTTGATCACCATATGGGTCTAGAGAAGAAGGGGAACGTGGAATGGGCTCTGCTCTCACCCAAGCTGCTGGTGTTGTCCTCCGTACTCTTCTACTGTAAGCAGCCATTGGCTAAAACATTTAAGTGTCTTGTTCTGGAAAACGTCTACAAGACGTGCTCTTTTGCTTGTATCGTTTTCATTTTTTTGTAGGACCACTTATCCCACCACACTGAAGGACTGTAGCAATAGTTTCACTAGGTTTTCATGACCTTTACCATGTATCATGAATACCGTGTACTCAAAGGAGCCTAGTAGCCAAGATGTAGCTGAATCGCAAAATAATCAGCAGTGTGACCATCTGTGACACATGACTGGCAGTTGAATATGCTAGAAATATGCACCATTATAAACCTGCCCACCTGCTGTGGCTGGCTGCTGTGTCTGCTGTTGGAACAGTGATGTATTGCAGGACTCAAGGAGCTGCCAGTGCGTGGATTAAATACGCATCTCCTAAAGTAGGTAGAAAGATGAAAGATGAAGGTCTCTGCGCAACACTGGCACCACTCGCCTGCCCATGTCTGACAGGAGGCCACGAGGACGACTGACTGATGGAACAGTGGAGGAGTGCTGAGTGCTGCTAACTTTCTGTTTGACTCAGCCCGACTGAAGAAAAACTAACATAATCCTACAACTCTGAGGCCCCAAGGCCTGTCTGTGAAAACCTCGGAGGGGAGAGACTGCATACATACAGTACCAGTCAAAGGTTCTGACACACCTACTGATTCAAGGGTTTTTCTTTATTTTTACTATTCTTCAAAGTAGCCACCCTTTGCCTTGATGACAGCTTTGCACACTCTTGGCATTCTCTCAACCAGCTTCACCTGGAATGCTTTTCCAACAGTCTTGAAGGAGTTCCCACATATGTTGAGCACTTATTGGCTGCTTTTCCTTCACTCTGCGGTCCAACTCATCCCAAACCATCTCAATTTGTTGAGATCGGGTGATTGTGGAGGCCAGGTCATCTGATGCAGCACTCCATCCCTCTCCTTCTTGGTCAAATAGCCCTTACACCGCCTGGAGGTGTGTTGGGTCATTGTCCTGTTGAAAAACAAATGATAGTCCCAGTAAGTGCAAACCAGATGGGAAGGCTTATTGCTGCAGAATGCTGTGGTAGCCATGCTGGTTAAGTGTGCCTTGAATTCTACATAAATTACAGACACGCAAAGCACCATCACACCTCCTCCTCCATGCTTCACAGTGGGAACCACACATGCGGAGATCATCAGTTCACCTACTCTGTGTCTCACAAAGACACAGTGGAGGTTGGAACTAAAAATCTCAAATTTGACCAAAGGACAGAATCCCACCTGCCTAAGGTCAATTGCTTGTGTTTCTTGGCCCAAGCAAGTCTCTTCTTCTTATTGGTGCCCTTTAGTAGCAGTTTTGACCATGAAGGCCTGATTCACGCAGTCTCCTCTGAACAGTTGATGTTGAGATGTGTCAGTTACTTGAACTCTGTGAATACTTTATTTGGGTTGAAATTTCTGAGGCTGGTAACTCTAATGAACTTATCCATGATAGCTAGTTTCATCATAGCGCTTGATGGTTTTTGCGACTGTACTTGAAGAAACCTTCAAAGTCCTTGAATTTTTCCGGATTGACTGACCCTTCATGCCTTAAAGTAATGATGGCCTGTCATTTCTCTTTGCTTATTTGTGATGTTCTTGCCATAATATGGACTTGGACTTTTACCAAATATGGCTATCTTCTGTATACCACCCTTACCTTGTCACAACAAAACTGATTGGCTCAAACGTATTAAGAAGGAAAGTAATTCCACAAATGAACTTTTATTAAGGCACACCTGTTAATTGAAATGCATTCCAGGTGACTACCTCATGAAGCTGCTTGAGAGAATGACAAGCTGTCATCAAGGCAAAGGGTGGCAACTTTGAAGAATCTAAAATATGAAATACTTTTTTGGTTAGTTCACGATTCCATGTGTTTAATTTCATAGTTTTGATGTCTTCACTATTATTACATACAAACATACATACATACATACATACATACATACATACAATGTGTACAGACATTTGTATTCACGAGTTCTAGTCGTGTTTTCGCCACCGCAAATGGCTTTGTGCTTTTAAGAACAGCTTGTTTGAACTTGCAGAGGGATGAAACACTTGTTTATTGTCTTCTTTGTTTATAATGGCTATCTGCTTTTTTATCTAGACAGTTCCCCTGTCACCAGAAGTGGAGGACAGGAGTTAAATATTGAAAGAACACAACAAAAACACTTGGCTTGGTAACTTCTTTGATGAGAAGAAAAAAAGCAATCTGTATGGTTTCATTCAGCCAGTGTCTGTCTGGTGCTTTTGTCAGTCTTATCTTAAGTGCATTTGCTATTCCTTTTGACACGTTTAAAGCAGAATTTTATTTTGCTTCAGGTGTCTACATTTGTCAGCACAAGACACATTACATCTTTGAAAGAAGAAGAAAATGTCTGTCAAACTAGCAAATAATCAGCACCCGTCGCCTGCCCAAGCACAGCTCTCCGGTGCCTTTTACTTCCACGCTCTTCACAGCGATAGTGAGTAATGATTATCGGTACTACAGTGTTAGATGACTTGGAGCCAAAATCATTTCCATTTGAACTATCTTGGCTGCACCTCAAACGCCAAGGCTGTGGGTTTTTGTTTGTAGTTTATGTATTTTTGGGATAAATATTGCAGGTTTGGCAGTCATCGTTCGTTTTATGTCCGTAGGCAGTTTACTCACTGGGTTAACATTAGGGAGGGAAAAGAAGAGAGAGAGAGTCAATTGAAATGGAAACTGGTGTTCTTGCCTCCCAGGCCACAGCAGGACAGTTCAGGTTCTTCTGGATGGGGCTCAGAAAGCACCAGGGAACTGCATGTTAACTGCATCTTTCCTACAATATCTTCTAGGTGCCTGCGTACAGTACTAGAGCAGGAGCAATGGGGAGACTGAGCTCTCTGAGATTCATCCTCCTTTGCCTGGTGTCAGGAGATGCTGTGTTTTGGCAGATGTTTACAGCCCCTCTGTTGCTCTTGCCCCCACTAAGACTTCCTGTTTATCCTCTGACCTTAATTCAGGCCACCAGCTGCCAGCACAATGCCTTCAGCCCCAAGACTCCAGCCTCTAGACACAAACCTCCAGCCTCCATCTTCCACCTTCCCCCTCCCAGCCCCAAGCCTCTAGCATCCAATCCCTCAGCCTATCAGTCTCCCCATCTACAGCAACTCACCGTGGAGACCGACACCCCTATACTACCCTATCCTTACAAGGACGTCCCATCAGTAGACACCACTTGTGAAGCTCAGACCTGCTGACCAGTGCACCGGATTCAATGAAAGCAGTTGTCACAATGCAGTTGTAAACACCTTCCACAGTACTGCAATTCCATTGGTTCCCTATAACTAAACAGACATGAAAGGAACCTAGTGGTGCTCCCACTTCCCAGGCCAGTCAAGAGGGAATGTGTCAGTGTGTGTGGGGAGACAAGCAGACAGGCAGTCAGCCGCAGCCGAGGGGAGCGGGGGTGAGAGACAGCCAGGGCACGCCAGCCCACTCCCTCTGCCCTCACAGGGAAAGCGGATGTTTGTCTGTGGAAAACAGAGGCAATGGAGCAAACAATAAGTAATGTGAGGGAGAGAGGCAGAGACTGAGTGACCGAAATGGACCTGGTTCTTGACATCCCAGCGAACAGTAGTCCATTCTTGATGCAGGGCTAATTTCTCCCCGTAAAAACTCTCCACACTTAACTTTCCTTTTACAACTTTACATTCTCACATCAAACCCCAGATGTGCTTGTCATGCTCTACTCTCATTGTCAGAGTAATCATACCTTAAACTCAATTGCCAGAACCCAGAGGACTTCAAAATGTAGCAATCTGGCTTTTCTCTCAGATAGGTATGGTATTATCGGTTTGAAATATTCATGGGGTTCGCCTGAGTACCCTTTTATTACACTCTAGGAGCACATTAATTATGCATGGCCTGGAGAGTTTCACATTGTATCCATGAACCACTGGAGTGAAGTTTCTGATATACCGTGTCTGGTAGAAAACCTCCAAAAAATTGAACCACAGGGCGATTATGAGAAACACAAATTCCTGGAGAGGGGTGAAACAGGCTCCCCGTCTCCCCTGTCCTTGGTGCTCTGGACCTGAACAAAGATCAGGATAGTATGAGGTCATCTCAGGCCAGATAAACTTGATCCTCCCCTGACAGCCAGACTCTCTTCTCTCACAGCTCCATCCGGGGCCATGTTCTCACTCCCAGTTTGGGGAGTCAATTCAGTGAAATGTGGCTCTGGTCTGATCCTGGGGTTCTGCAGTTACCAGTCAAAAGTTTAGACGCACCTGCTCATTCCAGGGTTTTTCTTAATTTTTGCTATTTTCTACATTGTAGAATAATAGTGAAGTCATCAAAACTATGAAATAACACATATGGAATAATGAACTAACCAAAAAAGTGTTAAAGAAATCAAAATATGTTTTATATTTGAGATTCTTCAAAGTATCCACCGTTTGCCTTGATGACAGCTTTGCACACTCGTGGCATTCTCTCAACCAGTTTCATGAACTAGTCACCTGGAATGCATTTTCAATTAACAGGTGTGCCTTGTTAAAAGTTCATTTGTGTAATTTCTTTCCTTCTTAATACGTTTGAGCCAATCAGTTGTGTTGTGACAATTGAAGGAAAAGGTATACAGAAGATAGCCCTATTTGGTAAAATACCAAGTCCATATTATGGCAAGAACAGCTGAAATAAGCAAAGAGAAATGACAGCCCATCATGTCAGTCAATCTGGAACATTTCAAGAACTTTGAAAACTTCTTCAAGTACAGCTGCAAAAACCATCAAGCACTGTGATGAAACTGGCTGTCATGAAGACTGCCAGAGGAAAAAGGAAGACCCAGAGTTATCTCTGCTGCAGAGGATAGGTTCGTTAGAGTTACCAGCTTCAGAAATTGCAGCCTAAATAAATGCTTCACAGAGTTAAAGTAACAGACACATCTCAACATCAACTGTTCAGGGGAGACTGTGTGAATCAGACCTTCATGGTAGAATTGCTGCTAAGGAACCACTACTAAAGGACACCAATAACAAGAAGAGACTTGCTTGGGCCAAGAAACACAAGCAATGGACATTAGACCAGTGGAAATCTGTCCAAATTTGAGATTTTTTGTCTTTGTGAGATGCAGAGTTGGTGAACGGATGATCTCTGCATGTGTGGTTCCCACCAAGAAGCATGGAGTATGAGGTGTGATTTTATTTTTATTTATTTTTATTTCACCTTTATTTAACCAGGTAGGCAAGTTGAGAACAAATTCTCATTTACAATTGCGACCTAGCCAAGATAAAGCAAAGCAGTTCGACAAATACAACGACACAGAGTTACACATGGAGTAAAACAAACATACAGTCAATAATACAGTATAAACAAGTCTATATACGAAGTGAGCAAATGAGGTGAGATAAGGGAGGTAAAGGCAAAAAAAAGGCCATGGTGGCAAAGTAAATACGATATAGCAAGTAAAACACTGGAATGGTAGATTTGCAGTGGAAGAATGTACAAAGTAGAAATAAAAATAATGGGGTGCAAAGGAGCAAAATATATATATATTTTTTTAAATACAGTAGGGAAAGAGGTAGTTGTTTGGGCTAAATCATAGGTGGGCTATGTACAGGTGCAGTAATCTGTGAGCTGCTCTGACAGTTGGTGCTTAAAGCTAGCGAGGGAGATAAGTGTTTCCAGTTCCAGAGATTTTTGTAGTTCGTTCCAGTCATTGGCAGCAGAGAACTGGAAGGAGAGGCGGCCAAAGAAATAATTGGTTTTGGGGGTGACCAGAGAGATATACCTGCTGGAGCGCGTGCTACAGGTGGGTGATGCTATGGTGATGGTGTGGGGGTGTTTTGCTGGTGACACTGTCAGTAATTTATTTAGAATTCAAGGCATACTTAACCAGCATGGCTACCACAGCATTCTGCAGCGATACGCCGTCCCATCCGGTTTGCGCTTAGTGGGACTATTATTTGTTTTTCAACAGGACAATGACCCAAAACACACCTCCAGGCTGTGTAAGGGCTATTTAACCAAGAAGGAGAGTGATGGAGTGCTGTATTAGATGACATGGCTTCCACAATCAACCCAATTGAGATTTGTGATGAGTTGGACCGCAGAGTGAAGGAAAAGCATTCCAGGTGAAGCTGGTTGAGAAAATGCCAAGCGTGCGCAAAGCTGACATCAAGACAAAGGGTGGCTACTTTGAAGAATCTCAAATCTAAATATTTTGATTTGTTGAACACTTTTTTTGCTTACGACATGATTCCATATGTGTTATTTCATAGTTCGGACGTCTTCACTATTATTCTACAATGTCGAAAATAGTCCAAATAAAGAAAATCCCTGGAATGAGTAGGTCTTCTAAAACGTTTGACTGGTGCTGTATTTTGTAATTACTCGTTTTTGAGAGAAGAGACATGTTCAAGAGAAGGAAAAGACCCCAGAGGCAGCAGCCCTTTGTTCTCATCGACGGCTGGAGAGGTTGACGCTGTTGATCTGAAGGGGGTTTCTAGTGGCACGATTTTCGCAGTCATGTTGGTCTATATAACACTATACGCTTTAATCAAACTGTTTTTTAGCCTGAGACTGAATACCGTACTGTAGCTGAGAGATTTATTCATTCATCTGCAAGTCATGGCACACATTGACCCCTTCTCACCCTGTTGTCCTGCGGGTCGGGTCGTAATTCAGCGACTTCATAATAGCTGCCTTGTTACTCCAGTCATTGCTATGTGGTACTACATTGCTACCACTCTTTTCAGCGTTCACTCTTTCGTTTTCTATCGAGACCGTGTGATTATGGCTACACAGAACAATGAGGAATTTCTGGTCAAATGTTATGTGCTTTGTGACATCCTCCTCGGGGAGTGGGCTGAGTTCATCGACAAATGTTCCATTAAAGGGTACATGCTCATTTAATAGGAATAATTGACCTTGCTTGTGCTAACTTAGAGATCCCCCCCCCCCCCTCTCTTTCTTTTTGTCCCCATTCTGTTCTTTTCTGTTTTCAGGTATACTCTTCAACGTCTTTTTAATAATAGCCATGTCTTTTTGACGGCCATTCATGGTGCCGTTTGCTGTCGTTATGTATCAGTGTGCTACTGGGAGAACACGTCTGTCAATGGATGCCCTGTCTCTCTCTCTCTCCCCATCTCTTCAACCCAGCCCGCCTCTATCTGTCTCTCTCTCTCTCTCTCTCTCTCTCTCCCCATCTCTTCAACCCAGCCCGCCTCTATCTGTCTCTCTCTCTCCATCTCTTCAACCCAGCCCGCCTCTATCTGTCTCTCTCTCCATCTCTTCAACCCAACCCGCCTCTATCTCTCTCTCCATCTCTTCAACCCAGCCCGCCTCTATCTGTCTCTCTATCTGTCTCTCTCTCTCTCTCTCTCTCTCCATCTCTTCAACCCAGCCCGCCTCTATCTGTCTCTCTATCTGTCTCTCTATCTGTCTCTCTATCTGTCTCTCTATCTGTCTCTCTATCTGTCTCTCTATCTGTCTCTCTATCTGTCTCTCCATCTCTTCAACCCAGCCCGCCTCTATCTGTCTCTCTATCTGTTTCTCTCTCTCTCTCTCCATCTCTTCAACCCAGCCTGCCTCTATCTGTCTCTCTATCTGTCTGTCCATCTCTTCAACCCAGCCCGCCTCTATCTGTCTCTCTATCTGTCTCTCTCTCTCTCTCCATCTCTTCAACCCAGCCCGCCTCTATCTGTCTCTCTATCTGTCTCTCTATCTGTCTCTCTATCTGTCTCTCTATCTGTCTGTCCATCTCTTCAACCCAGCCCGCCTCTATCTGTCTCTCTATCTGTCTCTCTATCTGTCTCTCCATCTCTTCAACCCAGCCCGCCTCTATCTGTCTCTCTCTCTCTCTCCATCTCTTCAACCCAGCCCGCCTCTATCTGTCTCTCTATCTGTCTCTCTATCTGTCTCTTTATCTGTCTCTCTATCTGTCTCTCTATCTGTCTCTCTATCTGTCTCTCCATCTCTTCAACCCAGCCCGCCTCTATCTGTCTCTCTATCTGTTTCTCTCTCTCTCTCTCTCTCTCTCTCTCCATCTCTTCAACCCAGCCTGCCTCTATCTGTCTCTCTATCTGTCTGTCCATCTCTTCAACCCAGCCCGCCTCTATCTGTCTCTCTATCTGTCTCTCTATCTGTCTCTCCATCTCTTCAACCCAGCCCGCCTCTATCTGTCTCTCTATCTGTTTCTCTCTCTCTCTCTCTCTCCATCTCTTCAACCCAGCCTGCCTCTATCTGTCTCTCTATCTGTCTCTCCATCTCTTCAACCCAGCCCGCCTCTATCTGTCTGTTTGCCTCTCGGACTGATGCTCTTCACCCGTCATGTTGACAAGGTCATTACAAATGAACTCTTCATGTTCCCTCAAGGGGTTTATTAAAGCAATTAACTGAAACAGCTACCAATTAAAGATAACAGCCGATAACACATTCATCTCTGCAAAGATTGATCGACAACCGATGAGCAGTACCTACCCAATGGGTTAGCTACGTCGGAAACAGGAAGAAGACACAGGAAGCGTGACGAGCCGTTGACGACACACATGGTGTTTTATATGCTGGGCTTTTCTTCTAGTCGTGTTTTTCTTGATATTATTGAGAGGATATAGCCCGAGCTAAGCATATCCATATCACATTTAATGGACAACAGTGCAGTTCATCTCCATGACTGCTGCACTGTTCCGGTGAAGTGACTGTTGAGTTATTCAGGGGTGGCGCGGTAGGCAGTCCTTCACAGTGGACCACTGCTCCCCGGCACGCATATTGAACACAGGCAGCGTTGTCTGGCTCTGTGAGGGAATGTGCCGGTGGACTTCACTGAACGGAAATGGTGTCTGGATCATTGTCCTCTGTTAGGGAGGCAGTGCACTGTCTGACACATAGGCCCGTAGGAATATTGTGGTGTTATTAAACTGTGCAGAAAGATCATTTCAGAGCATGAATTTAAACAAGCAATTATGGTGTTAATGTCCAGAATTGTTGTTGTTGTCTCAATAATTACTGTGCTTCAAGGAATATTTTAATGTGTTGAGCTGTTTAAAAGTTGGTGTGAGTTCAGTTTACTGTTTGATGAGCAGAACAGGATTCAGCTAGATGCAATTCATCGTTACATAGTCAGAGGTGGTTATATGTTATTGGACATAAATAACAAAATCTTGTCACAATTAATCATCTTTATACTGCAAGTCAATTTCCTCTTAAAAGTCATTGTCAGAGTACATGCTACAGTATTACCCTGTTTAATCTTAAGAGAGTTGTGATCATTTAAACTTTTATTTAATTAGGCAAGTCAGTTAAGAACAAATTCTTAAATTCTTACTGTGAATCCACCTCTGTCTCTATTCTGGTCAAATTCACTTTGCAGTTTCTTAATCCCCCACTCAGTCAATTAGTTAAATAAGGCAACAGTCCTCTGACACATAGCTACTGTAAGCATGACTGATACCCTGCTGAGGTAGAGAGGCCCATGCACTCCCAAGGAACAGGAGGTGCACTCCCAAGGAACAGGAGGTGCACTCCCAAGGAACAGGAGGTGCACTCCCAAGGAACAGGAGGGAGGAACATAGGTCTCTCTTATCAAAGACATCAGCGACAGGCTCACAGTCCATTTTTTAACCACACATTATTCTCACCGTGCATTGAAGGGTTGAATTAAATCTATTGAGTAAGCGGTATTTAAGTCAAATCAAATCAAATGCCATTGGTCACATACACAATGGTTAGCAGAAGTTAATGTGAGTGTAGCGAAATGCTCGTGCTTCTAGTTCCGACAGTGCAGTGATATCTAACAAGTAATCTAACAATTCCCCAACAACTACCTAATACACACAAATCTAAAGGGGTGAATGAGAATATGTATATGGATGTATATAGCGATGGCCGAGCGGCATAGGCAAGGTGCAGTAGATGGTATAAAATACAGTATATACATGTGATATGAGTAATGTAAGATATGTAAACATTATTAAAGTGGCATTATTTAAAGTGGCTTTGTTTAAAGTGACTAGTGATCCATTTATTAGTGTCCAGTGATTGGGTCTCAATGTAGGCAGCAGGCTCTCTGAGTTAGTGATGGCTGTTTAGCAGTCTGATGGCCTTGAGATAGAAGCTGTTTTTCAGTCTCTCGGTCCCTGCTTTGATGCACCTGTACTGACCTCGCCTTCTGGATGGAAGCAGGGTGAACAGGCAGGGGCTCGGGTGGTTATTGTCCTTGATGATCTTTTTGGCCTTCCTTTGACATCGGGTGTTGAAGGTGTCATGTAGGGCAGGAAGTTTGCCCCCGGTGATGCGTTGTGCAGACCGCACCACCCTCTGGAGAGTCTTGCGGTTGAGGGTGGTGCAGTTGCCGTACCAGGCTGTGATACAGCCCGACAGGATGCTCTTGATTGTGTATCTGTAAAAGTTTGCCAGGGTTTTGGGTGACAAGCCAAATTTCTTCAGCCTCCTATGTGGGTGGACCGTTTCAGTTTGTCTGTGATGTGTACGCCGAGGAACTTAAGACTTTCCACCTTCTCCATGGGGGGGCTGCTCCCTCTGCTGTTTCCTGAAGTCCACGATCATCTCCTTTGTTTTGTTGACATTGAGTGCGAGGTTGTTTTCCTGACACCACACTCCGAGTTCCCTCACCTCCTCCCTGTAGGCTGCCTCGTCGTTGTTGGTGATCAGGCTCACTACTGTTGTGTCGTCTGCAAACTTGATGATTGAGTTGGAGGCATGCATGGCCACGCAGTCGTGGGTGAACAGGGAGTACAGGAGAGGGCTCAGCACACACCCTTGTGGGGCCCCAGTGTTGAGGGTCAGCGAAGTGGAGATGTTGTTTCCTACCTTCACCACCTGGGGGCGGCCCATCCGAAAGTCCAAGACCCAGCTGCACAGGGCGGGGTTGAGACCCAGGGCCTCCAGCTTGATGATGAAACACAACACCATGATGCAGAGAAAGGCTTTTTAGAAGGGTTAGCGATGTAATTAGAGAGAGAGTGAGAGAGGTGGAGAGGGACAGAGTGAGTCACCAGTGTAGGGAGCTGGACCAAGGACTCTTCATCACAGGGGGCCCAGACAGCAGTGCAGACAGGACAGGCCAGCGGGGGTCACAGCACCATCAGTGTGTGTTTAGCACAGTCATTATCTCCTTAGATAATCACCACTCGATGACCTACTCTGTGTGTGTGTGTGTGTGTGTGTGTGTGTGTGTGTACGGGGCAAGTTGTAAGGGTGTGGACCAGGCCTCTCCCTAGGGGTCCTTCTGCTGCTGGCCAGATGGTACCCTCTACTGCCACCCCTACCCCCACCCCACCCCAGCCGACACATTTCAGTTGAAGGCATTCAGTTGTACAACTGACTAGGTATCCTCCTTTCCCTGTCTGCTCTGCTCCCCAGCCCCACCCTGGACAGCCAGGCAGGGAAATGGCGAGCAGCCATAAGGGAGCTGCTGCTACTGTAGCACAGCTAGCACAGGACTATCATCTGCTTCATATGGTATTTACCCATCCATTACGCAAGTCCATTGAATGCAGTTTTGTTCCCAGAAACATTTATCTGTGCAAATGAGAATGGAGTAAGCTGGCAGTCTCCAGTGGGAGGTGACCTAGTTCTGATTAAACCATCGTTCACGCCCCCGTCCCCCCTGTATAAATCAGTTTTAGACGTGTCTGCGGTGACACCCATGCTATAACCGCTGTGGTGGATGTGAGCTACCCCACTCTGAGGACGCCTTCCTGGGTACCAGAGCTGGAGCAGGGGGGCTAAATTGTGGAGGTGTAGCACACTCTCTCCTTTCATCCCCAGGAGGATGGCTCTCTCTCTCTCTGTCATTTTATTGCTCCTCTCTACCTTTCCTGCAGTATCTGCTGGTGCCCGGGCACTAACTTCCTTTTATTGATTGTGAGCTGTAGAAATGAGATGGAACATATCTGGGAACACTGCAAAGTAAAAAAAAAAATCTATGGCATTTACTGGGATGCTACTTGCTATCATGCCACTGCAAACAGTGATTGAAATCTGTACAAAGCACAGTCACTCTTCTGCTTTGTTTATCTTTATCGCTGCATTCATTTTTCTTTCAGACTCATCCCTTTCCCTTTCTTTCATTCATCCCTTTCCCTTTCTTTCATTCATCTCTCCATCCCTTTCCCTTTCTTTCATTCATCTCTCATCCCTTTCCCTTTCTTTCATTCATCTCTCCATCCCTTTCCCTTTCTTTCATTCATCTCTCCATCCCTTTCCCTTTCTTTCATTCATCTCTCATCCCTTTCCCTTTCTTTCATTCATCTCTCATCCCTTTCCCTTTCTTTCATTCATCTCTCATCCCTTTCCCTTTCTTTCATTCATCTCTCATCCCTTTCCCTTTCTTTCATTCATCTCTCCATCCCTTTCTTTCATTCATCTCTCCTTTCCCTTTCTTTCATTCATCTCTCATCCCTTTCCCTTTCTTTCATTCATCTCTCCATCCCTTTCTTTCATTCATCTCTCCATCCCTTTCCCTTTCTTTCATTCATCTCTCCATCCCTTTCTTTCATTCATCTCTCCTTTCCCTTTCTTTCATTCATCTCTCATCCCTTTCCCTTTCTTTCATTCATCTCTCCATCCCTTTCTTTCATTCATCTCTCCATCCCTTTCCCTTTCTTTCATTCATCTCTCATCCCTTTCCCTTTCTTTCATTCATCTCTCCATCCCTTTCCCTTTCTTTCATTCATCTCTCCATCCCTTTCCCTTTCTTTCATTCATCTCTCCATCCCTTTCCCTTTCTTTCATTCATCTCTCCATCCCTTTCCCAATCTCTCTCTCTCCATCTCCTGCTGTGGTGGTGGAGGTGTCTCAGTATTCTGCAGAGTGTCTACTGAGAAGGAGCCACTCTCTCTGGCCCGTCTCGAACGGGAGGGAATTAAATTAGGCCTCAATGTATATTTACTCCTGGAAGAAGATGGAGCCTTTTGTAGGTCATCGCGCTGATCCTGATCGAAGCAGACTGGAGTAATTTGGGGGGAAATGGTGTTTGATTCGGCTTTGTGGAGGGTGGCGGACACACACATCCCTGATGGTGAGAGGCCTGGGTATGGAGGAGAGGTAGTGAGGGAGGGATAGTGAGAGGAACATCAATGGTTATAAACACAGCATCTTTCCTCTCCTCTCAGTGTCAGCCCCCGAACACCCCAGTTCCTCAGGCCTGGGGTTGGGGCTGGAGCTAGGGTTGCAGCTGGTGCTGGGGCTGGAGGCTTCTCTGGGATAGGGCTGGTGCTGTAGGCTTCTCTGGAATAGGGCTGGTGCTGGAGGCTTCTCTGGGATAGGGCTGGTGCTGGAGGCTTCTCTGGGATAGGGCTTGTCCTGGGGGCTTCTCTGGGATAGGGCTGGTGCTGGAGGCTTCTCTGGGATAGGGCTGGTGCTGGAGGCTTCTCTGGGATAGGGCTGGTGCTGGAGATCTCTGGGATAGGGCTGGTGCTGGAGGCTCTCTGGGATAGGGCTGGTGCTGGAGGGTTCTTTGGGATGGAGTTAGGGTTGGGGGCTTCTCTGGGATAGGGCTTGTCCTGGAGGCTTCTCTGGGATAGGGCTGGTGCTGGAGGCTTCTCTGGGGTAGGGCTTGTCCTGGAGGCTTCTCTGGGATAGGGCTTGTCCTGGAGGCTTCTCTGGGATAGGGCTTGTCCTGGAGGCTTCTCTGGGATAGGGCTGGTGCTGGAGGCTGTCTGGGATAGGGCTTGTCCTGGGGGCTTCTCTGGGATAGGGCTGGTGCTGGAGATCTCTGGGATAGGGCTGGTGCTGGAGGCTGTCTGGGATAGGGCTGGTGCTGGAGGGTTATTTGGGATGGAGTTAGGGTTGGGGGCTTCTCTGGGATAGGGCTTGTCCTGGAGGCTTCTCTGGGATAGGGCTGGTGCTGGAGGCTGTCTGGGATAGGGCTTGTCCTGGGGGCTTCTCTGGGATAGGGCTGGTGCTGGAGATCTCTGGGATAGGGCTGGTGCTGGAGGCTGTCTGGGATAGGGCTGGTGCTGGAGGGTTCTTTGGGATGGAGTTAGGGTTGGGGGATTCTCTGGGGCTGGAGGTGCACAGTAATGAACTTTTGTTGCCTCTAAATTTGATTCAGGGAAATGTAAAGGCCAGGGTGAATCACTTGAAATGCCCATTCGCTAATGTAAGTGTATTTGCTGTTTTTAAGAGAGGTAGCTATTTTCTTAATGACATGCACCCTCTCGTAATAACATTTCACAGAAACATAATGTTTTGCTGAATATTAGATGGGATTTCATTCAATAGAAATAGTTTTCAAATGCCCCTGACCTCCTTCCTTTGTCGTCTCATACCGTTCCATCAAATCCACCTGAAATGACTGCTTTTTATTTCTTTCATATGCTCTTTCACTTATCTTTGTAACGCAGACAGGGTCATTGTCAGAACACAGAACATTGAAATGATTTGAAGAAACGTAATTTACATCCCATATTAAATCCATAAAAAATGGCTTCTCTCTCTCTCTCTCTCTCTCTCTCTCTCTCTCTCTCTCTCTCACTCTGTCTGCGTGTGTTCTATAAATCAATTACCCTTAGGAATCAGAGGAAAGTTTTGCTGGAAAATGTTGTTTCTCAGATAAAGACATTTATGTTCTTATTGTATTACATGATTTGTATGAATATGACTGACATCAGCATAGGTTATTCTTTCCAGTGTATTGTTGTATTGGGTTAAAAGCATGCTGCGTCGTCGTTGGTACTAAACTGACTACATAATACAGTGATAGTGTAGGTGTTAAACATCAGCAGTAAGTCTGGGATAGTCCGTAAAGAGCTACTGAACACGCAGATTGGCGCGCGTGTTTTTCTTCTGCTACTCATTGGATGTTTTAGTTTTGCAATTTGACGTCTAACTAAGGTGTTTGGTGCAGTATTTCTCAAGTAAAAAAAACGTGTGACATGTTGCCTTATGTAAACAGTCGGAGGTCTGTATCACTGTCTATGCTATTGGATAGAGAGCGATCACTGCAGTTGTTCACCCCATGTTAGTGGGCAAAGGGACATCCTAAATCCAAAATCAAAATCCAACCTTCATTTACCTGTTGTGACGCATAGATGTTCCAAACTCAGTTTTAGACGAGACTGACTTTATGACCAAAATTATCCTATTTAACTTTGTAGTCAATTTTGACACTGGAATTTTTCGGGCTCATATCGATGCTACATAGGTCGTTTTACAGGGGGCTTTGTTGCCTTTTAAAGGCAGTCGCTCTTTAAAAGTCTCTAACACTGCTTTTGGGTGTAGAAGCAGCCGTAGCATCCTGAGTTTTCACTTTCGTATATTGTGATCCCATGCCTCCCTCTCCTATCTGGCTAACTTAGCTGATTCAGTGTGTCCTCTAGGCTTCCTTATTGTCCTTTGTTATTTTCATCCCCCTTCTCAAAAGATGGCTAGTTCGACTGGAGCTCTCTGCCCTGCCCTTGAGAAGAGCAGCCTGCTCCCACTACCACCACTCACCATGGCTGGCTCCTGGCACCGCGCAGACAGGTAGTCATGCTGTAACCAGAAAATGGTTGGTAATGGAAGTTGCTCACATATTTTGTGAGATGGACTTCCTGATCATTCTAGCTGCCACTATGTTTTTACCACATTACAGTTATATCTGGAGTGTTTGGCATTGCCCACCATAGACTGTATATCACTTTATCTATGTCGGCCACATTTCTCTACCTCACTCGTCTGTGTGATCATAGTTGGTCATTTCATTGTCTTATTGGGTGTGAAAAGAAAGATAAGTCTATATTTTTTTTTTTAGGAATTAAGACTTACAGCATAGAAATTGTTCAAACGTTTTCCATCCTAAAATGTTGAATAAACAAGGGCTTGGATTTGTTATCAAGCAGATGGAAAAGGGCTCGTAGAAAACATCTACGTCAAATAGTCTTAAAATGTATTAGAAATACTTCAAAACACAATAAAGTTGAAGTAAAGACCCCTGCCAACTAATACCAACACTTATATTTAGTTCAGGGGAAAAAAATGTCTGCCTTCTGTAAGTAAGAAACATTGCCTTGTGCCTTGAAATTACATTACCAAAAACCCACGTCTAAGATTTTTTCTCATTTCTCACCCCCCATGAGGAGGGAGGATAATGAACGTTCACAGAAGTAACAAGTAAAGGTAGACCTATTAATTAGTTATAGTGTTTTTACTGACATTAATTATTACATTTTTTAAAACCGGTAACCAAATCGGTAACAGAATTGTCCCGAAAATCGTTAATGGAATTTCTGCAAATGATTTGGCTACAATTTAAGTCATAGTAGTCACAAACCACAGTTTGGTCACCTGCTACTGTCCTCCCTTCCACTGTCATATTGTTATGTTCAGCTAATTACTGTTTTGGTTCTCTTACTGTCATCTGGTGGTCAAAGTAATAGTGGGAAAAGTCTGGACAACCCCTCCCTCTCTCTCTCGCTTCACTCTCCAGTTAATGCCACCTCTCCCAGCTCTTACTGACACCTACCCATGAGCCCCCTCTCTTTCCATTTAGTGTAACCAGCATCCTCACTCACTGAGTACCGACCAACACCGGACAGCCATGGACGTTGAAAAGTATTTGAAATTTGGTCAGTTTGCCTTCACTTCAACGTCCACAGGAGTAGTTTTTTGGTCCTGTTACGTCCACTGTGATTGGTTCAGATTTGGGTCAGTCCGGATCGGTCCAAATCTGAACCAATCATAGACGTCTATGTTCCACAAGTTTAGACAGCACAGTACAGTAGAGTACATTACAGTAGTGGTCTTCACGGGTCCAACAGACCCAAAATTACAAGATCCGACCTACGAGTTCTGATATAATTACCACAAGTCTCGGGTATGTGCTATTCAAATTCATTTATTGACGGGACCCGATTTGGACCCGTCCCCTATTCATTTAATGTGTGAAAGGCTGTGAGAACTGAGCTTGTTATATGTGTCAGCCAATTTGCAATTCAATAAAACGTATAGCTTATGTCCAGCTGAAACTGGTTCCGGCTGCTCACATCACGTGTGCCTGCTGTTGAGGCGAGAAAGAGCAGCGAGTGAAAGGAGCCTCAACCGAACAAGGCTTCTGTTGATTGCGAAGATGGAGGCATTTTTCATTGAAGTAAAATTCAAGTTAGAGGAGAAAGAGTATAGTGAAAAGAAGCCTACAAGGGGAATGTCCTCAGGGACACGTTTTACAGTACAAAGATGAGAAGAATGTTGGTGCATATTTTGTATCATATTTATTATAATTTGTTTTATCATTATTATTACTGTATATTGTTATTATTATTGTAGGCCTATTTAAGAATCTAAACCAGTTCTTTATATACAGTGTCAAGAAGAAGAATGCGAACCCTTTGGAATTACCTGCATAAATTGGAATTTCTGCATAAATTTGTCATGGGACAAACACGGTGTGCTTAAACTAATAACACACAAATTATTGTAGTTTTCTTGTCTATATTGAATATATCATTTAAACATTCACAGTGTAGGTTGGAAAAAGTATGTGAACCCCTAGGCTAATGACTTCTCCAAAAGCTAATTGGAGTCAGGAGTCAGCTAACCTGGAGTCCCATCAATGAGACGAGATTGGATATGTTGGTTAGAGATGTCCTTCCTATAAAAAAAAAAAACATTTACAAAATGTGAGTTTGCTATTCACAAGAAGCATTGCCTGATGTGAACCATGCCTCAAACAAAAGAGATCTCAGAAGACCTAAGGTTAAGAATTGTTGCCTTGCATAAAGCTGGAAACGGTTACAAAAGTATCTCTAAAAGCCTTGATGTTCATCAGTCCACAGTAAGACAAATTGTCTGTAAATGGAGAAAGTTCAGCACTGTTGCTACTGTCCCCTAGGAGTGGCCGTCCTGCATAGATAACTGCAAGAGCACAGCGCAGAATGCTCAATGAGGTTAAGAAGAGTCCTGGAGTGTTAGCTACAGACTTACAGAAATCTCTGCAACATGCTAACATCTCTGTTGACGAGTCTACGATACGTAACACTAAACAAGAATGCTGTTCATGGGAGGACACCATGGAAGAACCCATTGCTGTCCAAAAAACACATTGCCGCACGTCTGAAGTTCGTAAAAGAGCACCTGGATGTTCCACATCGCTACTGGCAAAATATTCTGTGGACAGAGGAAAATACAGTTGTGTTGTTTGGAAGGAACACAACACTATGTGTGAAGAAAAAATGCACAGCACACAAACATCAAAACCTCATTCCAACTGTAAAGTATGGTGGAAGGAGCGTCATGGTTTGGGACTGCTTTACTGCCTCAGGGCCTGGACAGCTTGCTATCATCGACAGAAAAATGAATTCACAAGTTTATCAAGACATTTTGCACGAGAATGTAAGGCTATCTGTCCGCCAATTGAAGCTCAACAGAAGTTGGGTGATGCAGCAGGACAATAACCCAAAACACAGAAGTAAATCAACAACAGATTGGCTTCAACAGAAGAAAATACACCTTCTGGAGTTCTGATGTCAACCCGATTGAGATGCTGTGGCATGACCTCAAGAGAGAGGTTCACACCAGACATCCTAAGAATATTGCTGAACTAAAACAGTTTGGTAAAGACAATGGTCCAAAATTCCTCCTGACCATTGTGCAGGTCTGATCTGCAATTACAGAAAACTTTTGGTTGAGGTTATTTCTGCCAATGTAGGGTCAACCAGTTATTAAAACCAAGGGTTCACATACTTTTCCCACCCTGCACTGTCAATGTTTACACAGTGTTTTCAATAAAGTTTAAGCAGACAGTGTTTGTCTATTGTTGTGACTCAGATGAAGATCAGATACAATTTTATGACCAATTTATGCCAGGTAATTAAGGTTTCACATACTTTTTCTTGCCATACAAAAAGTGTTTTGTTTAATTTTGTTGATACATTTGTTGGCTAAATTAAGTTTAAACTGTCTTTTTATGTTGAGCTGATAGGCCTAGATATAGTTAATTTTATTTATAGGCTATACAATTAAATATAGGCTACATCATAATTCTAATTAAGTATGATGATGATAAACAATAATAATAATACATGACAATTATTCATGTTCCACAAAAATACCTAAAGAATGTTTTAATCCATTTCATTTGTATAAATAAAGTTTATCCAACAAATTTTGAAATGACTCATTCTCTCTCATTGTCCTTCTTTACAATAAAGAATTGTGTCCCACTTTGCCAATCAAAGAGTCCCAATTTGCCACTATCGACTGAAAGAATTTAGTCTCAGGACAATTTGTGTTTGAAGAAGAGTCATCCATCCTGTGTTTGTTTTGTTTCTTTTCTCTTAGTAAAGTTCTTAAGCTATTTAGAATGGTATCATTGACGCTGGAGACGACAAGCAGGTACAGGGAGTGAACATTTAATGAAACACAGACATGAAACAGAACAGGAACAGCGTCTGGACAGGCGAAAAATGACGACATCAGTGCTGACACAGGAACAAATGGAGGAGCAGACAGATATAGAGGGGGTAATCAACAAAGTAATGGAGTCCAGGTGAGTCCAATATTGCGCAGCTGCTTGTAATGATGGTGACAGGTGTGTGTAATGAAGGGCGAGCGCCAGAGAGGGAGAGCGGGAGCAGGCTTGACAATCATGTTGGGGGTTAAGACAATGAGATGCTTGTTGAAGGTGTTCTGGAAAGCATATTTTCAGAAAGTGTCCCACTTTACCAATACTCACCCTTGTTGAAGTTAGGACTATTTTTTAACCTATTGTAAAATAAATAGCATTAGCTTATTGCTGTTATTTGTTGGGTATGCCTACAGTAGGCACTCGCTTTTGTTGGTAATTTTAGCAATATTGGCCTAGCCTGTTCAAAACTTTTGAAGGTTTCAACCAGTTCTTTAAATGGCTTATGTGGCGCAGCGGTCTAAGGCACTGTGTCACAATGCTGAAGGTGTCACTACAGACCCAGGTTCAATCCTGGGCTGTATCACAACCAGCTGTGATCGGGAGTCCCATAGGGTGGCGCACAATTTGGCCCTGCATCATCTTGGTTTGGCCGGGGTTGGCCGTCATTGTAGATAAAAATATGTTCTTAACTGACTTGCCTAGTTAAATAAAGTTAAAATAAAAAAATGAAATAGGCTGTTGTTTTGTTTCAGTCTGCTGAGCTATATTCTTTGGCCAAATTAAGTTCATGTTGTGTTTGCCGCAATATAATAGAATTACCGGTAGGCCTACAGGGCGAGATGTAACATTGTATTTCATGCCTCAGTATAATAACCTGTGTGTATTTTCCTTATAAACAATGACTTGACTTGTACCTACTTTTGGAATTACCCCAATAAATGTATGAAACATTTGTGAAGGTTTGATGTGGTTTTGCTATTATTAGTCTTAGCTATGCAGGCCTATGAAGACAGTTGAACTTGAGGTGAGGAACAATATTTTAGGCCTACCAGAGTTACTCCTTTAATCTAACAATATAATGCTTATCTTTATAAAAAATATTCTGATAGAAAATGTACCAAAATGCCTCCTTTTGTACACCTACATTTGGAAAGTATTCAGGTCCCCTTCACGTTTTCCACATTTTGTTACTTGTTCTAAAATGGATGCAATTCGTTTTCCCCCCTCATTAATCTACACATAATACCCCACAATGACAAAGTGAAAACAGGTTTCTAAAAATGTTTGCAAATTCATAAAATAATTAACAGAAATATCTTATTTACATAAGTAAGTATTCAGACCCTATGAGACTCGAAATTTAGCTCAGGTGCATCTTGTTTCCATTGATCATCCTTGAGATGTTTCTACAACTTGATTAGAGTCCATCTATGGTAAATTCAATTGATTGGACATGATTTGGAAAGGAACACACCTGTCTATATAAGGTCCCACAGTTGACAGTGCAAATCAAAGCAAAAACAAAGCCATGAGGTCAAAGTAATTGTCCGTAGAGCACTGAGACAGGATTGTGTTGAGGCACAGATCTGGGGAAGAGTACCAAAACATTTCTGCAGAATTGAAGGTACCCAAGAACACAGTGGCCTCCATCATTCTTAAATGGAAGAAGTTTGGAACCACCAAGACTCTTCCTAGAGCTGGCTGCATGGCCAAACTGAGTAATCGGGGGAGAAGGGCCTTGGTCGGGGAGACGACCAAGGGACCCGATGGTCACTCTGACATAACTCCAGAGTTCCTCTGTGAAGATGGGAGAGCCTTCCAGAAGGACACCCATCTATGCACCACTTCACCAATCAGGCCTTTTATGGTAGAGTGGCCAGACGGAAACCACTCCTCATTAAAAGGTACATGACAGCCTACTTGGGGTTTGCCAAAAGGCACCTGAAGGACTCTCAGATCATGAAAAACAATATTCTCAGGTCTGATGAAACTAAGATTGAACTCTTTGATCTGAATGCCAAGCTTCACGTCTGGAGGAAACCAGGCACAGGTCATCACCTGGCCAATACCATCCCTATGGTGAAGCATGGTGGTGGCAGCATCATGCTGTGGGAGTGGGTCATCTGGTCGGGTGGGAAAGCCACGGATCCATTTCGGAACGGTCCGACTTTTTGGACCCGTGAAGACCTCTACAGTAAAGAAAAGTAACAGTCCTGGTCTATACTTAAGCAATAAGGCCCAAGGGGGTGTGGTATATGGCCAATATACCACGGCTAAGGGCTGTTCTTATGCACGATGCAACGTGGATGCATAAGAAGGTGCCTTATTGTTATTACAAACTGGTTACCAATGTAATTAAAGCAGTAAAAAAATACATTTTTGTCACACGTGATATACACGGCTGTCAGCCAATCAGCATTCAGGACTCAAACCACCCAGTTTATAATGTAGATTAGAATAGGTACATGTGTGTACCTATTTAGGATACATCACCATGAAGAGAATGACATTGATATCCATAATTATGCATTTCTATGATGAAATTCCGTTACCGCAGTTCTGTTAACGGGTGTAAATCCACTTCACTTTTTGTATTTCAATAACCAAATGAGATTTTTGTGTAATACCTGACATCCCATTCTTTCTGCAGACATCTTTGAATCTTAATTCGGAATAGATATTTAAGAGTTTGTGGAAAACGTGGTCACATAATTTTGGGGGATTTTACTAAAATTCTGTTACCAAACTTTGCATCTCCACCGTTCTTCCAATAAATGTGTTTTTGCAAAATGTTCAGTGTAAAGTGTTAAAAGTCATCTTTGTGCGTAGAGTTTAAATCAATGTTTGTTTTGCTGTTCAAGGACTTGCGATGCTCGAGGTTGTTTCTCAAGGATGATTTTGCTTCTGTCGGGAGTAGGGACTATGTTTGTAGAGAGGAATGTAAATGGGAACATGGGACTCCTAGAGAATATGTTGAGAGGGATATGGACTTGGTACATTGGTGCCTCTTTTCTATGAGGGAGAAAACTGAGTGATTTAAACCTAATTCATTTAGGTCTCGACTAAGGTAATACTACTTGGAGCAATAAGTAATTGGACAAAAATAAAAATACATCCATATTCAACCCTGACTCTGATTGCCTTAGAGGAAAGCAAATGGGTTTCCATCTAAATGCAAATGTCTACCTCTGTGTATTTGGCGCTATGAAACCATGCATAAATATGCATGTATGGAATATGCCATTTTCTGGCCATATCATAGCTAAGCTTTAGATATGAATTATGTTTGACTTCTGACAGTAACTGTGTGTGTACCGTCATACTCTACAGTTTGTACTGCTATATTTGTTCAGAGTGTAACTCTCAGTCCCGTGTATTCCTACCTGTGTATTTGCAGATTTAAGCAAATATTAGTTTAATGACTTGAAATCCCCTCATCAGCAGCTGCTAATGGCCTAGCGGTGCAGTATGTTTAACACAGCAGTTTATGTACACATTATGACTCAGCTGAAAAAAAAATGCAAGCTAACAAACATTACATCACCCTCCCAGATTCATCAATATGTCTGCTCCTCCTAGTAGAATCTAGGTCTTGAAGAAGAGTTTGGGGCATCAATGTTTACTTTAGATTGACTGTAACTCTACTCTGTGCACTGTAGTAATTGTGCAGGAGAAGATTAAAATTAGAGTGTGTAAGAGAGGGGATTTGTATGCCGGAGGAGGTGATTTGTTTGTTGCAATTTATTGGTGTATAATGTAATATGGGTGGTGTGATTCTACTCATTACTCTGGGCTCCACACAGAGATGCTCACAGTCTACGGCTGTAATTAAACGTGTCTGGGAGAAAATGGGAAAATAAACTCTCTACAATAGGCTAGCTGCAGAGAGGGAGGGGGAGAGAGAGGCTTAGTGCAGTTAGATATCTCTGCTCCATCAGATAATGTTGTTATCGCAGAATTACCCATCAATGCCGCCTTCGCGGAAACCGTGAAGAGTTGAAAAACTAATTAAACATCAATTGATAGTAAACAAGATAAGGGAGCGGTGAGACTGAGTGTTGTGATGCTTTGTATTTCATCACAGAGATATGAGCATGAAGTAATTGATGTTTAGGGTTTTTGGTCAAAATATGCATTATTTCTTAGGTCTATAGAACATATTTAATATACATGTTGTGCCATTAGCAGAGTAGTATAGTCTTTTTCTTTTTTTTAATTGAAACAATACAATAGGTAGCTGCGATGAGTTGGTTATACATTTGTATTGAGCATACATCTCCATATAGCGTTTCCCAATCTGGCAGATCGACGTTAAATCTGGGTTTGGCCAATGCCAGGAGAATGCTACCTGCCCCAATGCATAGTGCCAACTGTAACGTTTGGTGGAGGAATAATGGTCTTGGGCTATTTTTCATGGTTCGGGCTAGGCCTCTTAGTTTCAGTGAAGGGAAATCTTAATGCTACAGCATACAATGACAATCTAGACAATTTTGTGCTTCCAACTTTGTGGCAACAGTTTGGGGAAGGCTCTTTCCTGTTTCAGCATGACAATGTCCAAAGTGAGGTCCTCCATACAGAAGTGGTTTGTTGAGATCGGTGTGGAGGAACTAGCCTGTAAAGAACCCTGACCTCAACCCCATCGAACACCTTTGGGATGAATTGGAACGTAGACTGCGAGCCAGGCTTAATCGCCCAACATCGACACCGACCTCACTAATGCTCTCGTGGCTGAATGGAAGCAAGTCCCCGCAGTAATGTTCCAACATCTAGTGGAAAGCCTTCCCAAAAGAGTGGAGGCTTTTATAGCAACAAAGGGGGGACCAAATTCAAATTAGTGCCCATGATTTTGGAATGAGATGTTCGATGAGCAGGTGTTCACATTCTTTTGGTAATGTAGTGTATGTTCTGTCTCTTCTGGAGGGTAGAATTTGAATTGTAGCCAACTATGTATAGCTTAATTTAAAAATCAAGATACTTTAAACAAGGTTCCATTGTCAATCCACTGGAAATGGATAGTTTTCATCTGTATGACATCATAGAGCCCCCTTTTAAACATTGGATGTGCCTCTCTTAGTAGCCTACTGGAAAACCAGTTTGGATTTAGATACAGTTTCATACAGAAACATTTTTAGAGAAATAAGCTTTATCTGTGTATGGAACATTTCTGGTTTGTATCTTTATTCAGTACAGTTGGGTTTTAATCCAAATAAACTGGAGAAATTATCCAGGTCTTCAATAAGAGCGTTCATGGTTGAAGATTGTGGACTTGAGAACTTCAATCGTCGGTTTACATTGATACCTTTATTTCTAACCCATTCATTTCTAATCCCTTAATTGTATTATTGGATTTGATTTCTGTAGCTAACAATTCAATGGCCATAACAAACACATATGGTGATAGAGGGCAACCTTGTTTTACACCTCTTGACAATTCAAAATTCAGAGAAATAACCATTATTCATCATTTACATATAGGAGGAGTGTTATACATTACTTTTATACATCTCATAAAAGATTATCCAAGGTTGAAATAATCCAGGTACTTAGAAATACATTTTAGCCGTACTTTATCTTAGGCTTTCTCAAGATCTCATATAAAGATTATGCCTGCTTTCCCTGCATTCTCATAGTTTTCAATTATTTATAGTAATTGTCTAATGTTATCTTCAATATATCTTCCTTTTAAGAATCCTTTCTGATCGTGATGAATAATATACAGTAAGATATTTTTAATTATATGAGCAATACATTTTGCAAATATCTTTGGATCGCAAAATTGAATTTTCAGTATGAGGGAAATCAGCCCTTCTTTTTGTGTGTCAGACTGTTTACCATGTATATATGAATAATTAAAACATGATAGTAGTGGATATTTCAATAAATAATTATTATATAATTATAATTATATTGGAATGCCATCAAGGCCAGGGGTTTTCCCAGTCTAAAAGGAGTGAATTACCAACTGTAGTTTGTCCTTTTTTATGCTGCAGATAGTTTAAGTTGATTTTTAAGGAAAATAATATCACAACAAGCAAGTATAGTCTTTCGATACTGTGTCAACACCACCTGTAGTGTATCTCATAAGCAGTACCTTGGAATATTCCCTAAAAGGAATCACTCAGGTCAGGTCACTGTTGTGGCTATCTTATCCTTTATACTGTTTCGTCTCAGTTTGTTAATAACTTGTCTGTGCCACTGAAAGCTTTGCATACTAATTCCCTCCAGTTGAAAGATCAGTCCAGGCTCCAGGGCTAATATTGGATCTAATTGGTTTCCCTGAGCTCGCCATGCATCTGTCTGGTTTACCTCTTCATGTTTGTGCTTGTGTCATATTATTGTGTATCTCGTTTCAAACACTGGCCTTTGACCTTTTCTTCTATAAGGACGGACACACACTTTCTATTATTTCCCAGGCATTACTAATTCGATTATTGATGAACTGAGCGTAAATGGAACAAATAATAATCTCTTGACTTGCTCGAGTGTGTGCCTGTTTGTTGGTCCTTTACTACAGCTCTGTGCTGAATATTCAGATATTTAAAGATATTGCGCTGGAGTCGCTCTGCATTTGGCTCTTCCAGCGTATGTGTGCCAATGTGTGTTCTCCCCTGTCACGGTGCCAGTGTGTAGGTGTAGAGGGAGCAGCGAATGGGGCTGATTTGGTATGTGCTCTCTCTGGGGGGGGGTTAGACTTGATTGACAGCTCTTTCTTCCAGCTGAGGCAGAACTGACAGCTCCCACGATCGTATTTTACTACAAATACTATCAAATAGAAAGATTCCACAAGTGGCCTGAGAGGTTGGGTGTGATCAGGCCTGGGCCCCAAAAAAAGTGCTCCATAGGGAATAGGGCATTTATTTCAAAAAGTAGAGCAGCATATAGGAATAAACGAGGATGTCATTGGCCAGAAGAGGTGCACGTTATGGAGAATGTGGTGTCGTTTGAGACACATCCTCTGTACAACACCGTACAGTAAACTCAGTGAGGAAGCTTAGTGTCCATAACCAGCTGATGATGAATGAGAGGAGCCAAGGCCATGTGTCACAATGGCTGATGGAGGGTGTTTGTAAATCCTGTCCTAATATAAATCAGACTGGAAGCCCTTGATGTGCCTCACACTGCTAGAGAGACTTGAGTATAATGAGTTTAGAAGGTGACAACTCTGGTCGAGTCAGTGGGATGCAGAGATGGGTCTGTGGGTGATGGGGACACTTGTTGATCTGCTGTTGTAGCTAGGGACAGGAGTTATGACCATGTGAGCTTATGTTCTCTGGCCATGCAGTGCTCTGAATGTACTGTACTGTAGTACACTAGTTGTATTCCAATGCCCTTTCCGGCCAATGGTTTAGTATCTGTGCTGTAATACCAATGTGTCGTACCAATGTCTTCTTCCCTGTCTCTCCTCTCCAGGGAACTTCTAGTAACACTGGCTCTGGGCCAGGTCCTGTCTCTGCTCATCTGTGGCATCGGGCTGACCAGCAAGTACCTGGCTGATGATTACCACGCCAACACGCCCGTGTTCCAGAGCTTTCTCAACTACATCCTGCTGTTCCTGGTCTACACCACCACGCTCGCCGTCAGGCAAGGTATGACAATGGACACACATGCACTCACGCACGCACTCACGCACGCACTCACACACACATGCAACTGGACACAACAGGCATCAGTTGGTTGCTCAGGTCACACCTGAGTGCAAATAGAGACTATAACAGGATTAGTTTGAATCCTACTACATGAATATTATATTGTGTACGCATCACTTTCTCAACAATAAGGGAAAGGTAAAAGCGCCCTGTCCTCAATAGCTACTGCATAATGTAATACATTTGCTATGCTTTATGGCATTGGAGCTGGAGATGAATGGGTCAGGACAGGACCTGTATAAACTAAATACAGTTTACAGCTCGGATTGTGTACAAACATCTTTGTTCTGAATGATATGTTTGAAGAGAGCAGCTCTTGTTCTCTACTGACCTTCTAGGTGACCTCTTGGAGTGCTCACAGGGAACATTTCAAAACAAGCAGTAGGTTTCTTTGTGAAAAACTATCACTGTGTGTGTTGTGTATGGTGTGTGTGTGTGTGTGTGTGGAACATCTGCGGGGGGTGTCAAGTGCTAACTTACTCTCAGCATCGCATGTTGTGCCTGAGTGGCCATTGTCACAATATTTATCCCAACAACTGTAGATTGTAGATTCCAGGTGAAGAACAGTGAGCTGATTTGGTTTTAGACAACAGATGGCACAGAGGAAGAGGCTTCCTATGGAGAAGTTAAACATACTCAAGTTGAATTAACTATTGTAGCACTGAAGTAAAGGTCTGCACGGGACTGATTTATTCATCCCTCTCCCGCAGCTCACTTTTTTTCTAAATTTGTATTTATTAAAATCAAACCTTTATTTAACTAGGCAAGTCAGTTAAGAACACATTTTTATTTCCTACTCTGGCCAAACCCAGATGACACTGGGCCAATTGTGCACTGCCCTATGTGACTCCCAGTCATGGCCAGATGTGATACAGCCTGGATTTGAACCAGGGACTGTAGTGACACCTCTTGTACCGAGAGGCAGTGCCTTAGACCGCTGTGCCACTCGGGAGCACTCAAATTAAGTACCTTAATTTGAATGTTTTCGATTTAAATTGCCAAAAACGAACAAAAATAACTTCTTACTCATTTCTCAAGCAATACTTTTGCTAGGAATGTCTAGGAGTGTTCTGAGTGGGTAGGGGGAATTTACAATGACGGCCTCTAAGTTCATTAGAGTTAACTACACCTCAGATAGCAGCCCAAATAAATGCTTCACTGAGTTTAAGTAACAGACATATCTCAACGTCAACTGTTCAGAGAAGACTGTGTGAATCAGGCCTTCATGGTCAAAATCTTGCAAAGAACCCACTACTAAAGGACACCAAGAAGACTTGCTTGGGCCAAGAAACACAAGCAACGGACATTAGACTGGTGGATATCTGTCCATTGGTCTGAGTCCAAATTTTAGATTTTAGATTCCAACCACCTAGGTGAACGGATGATCTCCGCATGTGTGGTTCCCACCGTGAAGCATGGAGGAGGAGGTGTGGGGGTGCTTTTCTGGTGATACTGTCAGTGATTTATTTAGAATTCAAGGCACACTTAACCAGCATGGCAACCACAGCCTTCTACAGCGATACGCCATACAAACTGGTTTGAGCTTAGTGGGACTATCATTTGTTTTCAACAGGACAATGACCCAACACACCCAACAGGCTGTGTAAGGGCTATTTGACCAAGAAGAAGAGTTATGGAGTGATACATGAGATGACCTGGCCTCCACAATCACCCGACCTCAACCAATTGAGATGGTTTGGGATGAGTTGGACCGCAGAGTTAAGGAAAAGTAGTTAACAAGTACTCAGCATATGTGGGAACTCCTTTAAGACTGTTGTAAAAGCTGGTTGAAGTTGGCTGAGAGAATGCCAAGAGTGTGCAAAGCTGTCATCAAGGCAAAGGGAGCTATTTTGAAGAATATAACAATATATTATTTAACACTTTTTTGGTTACCACATGACTCCATATGTGTTATTTCATAGTCTTGATGCCGTCATTATTATTCTAGTAAAAAATAAAGAAAATAGTAAAAAATAAAGAAAAACCCTTGAATGAGTAGGTGTGTCCAATTTTTTACTGGTACTGCATATACAGTTGAAGTCGGAAGTTTACATACACTTAGGTTGGAGTCATTAAAACTAGTTTTTCAACCACTCCACAAATTTCTTGTCAACAAACTATAGTTTTGGCAAGTCGGTTAGGACATCTACTTTGTGCATGACACAAGTCATTTTTCCAACAATTGTTTACAGACAGATTATTTAACTTATAACTCACTGCATCACAATTCCAGTGGGTCAGAAGTTTACATACACTAAGTTGACTGTGCCTTTAAACAGCTTGGAACATTTCAGAAGATGATGTCATGGCTTTAGAAGCTTCTGATAGGTTAATTTACATAATTTGAGTCAATTGGCGGTGTACCTGTGGATGTATTTCAAGACCTACCTTCAAACTCAGTGCCTTTTTGCTTGACATCATGGGAAAATCAAAAGAATTGTAGATCTCCACAAGTCTGGTTCATCATACGTTCATCTGTACAAGCAATAGTACGCAAGTATAAACACCATGGGACCACGCAGCCGTCATACCGCTCAGGAAGGAGACGCGTTCTGTCTCATAGAGATGAACGTACTTTGGTGCGAAAAGTGCAAATCAAACCCAGAATAACAGCAAAGGACCCTGTGAAGATGTTTGAGGAAACAGGTACAAAAGTATCTATATCCACAGTAAAACGAGTCCAATATCGACATAACCTGAAAGGCCACTCAGCAAGGAAGATGCCACTGCTCCAAAACCGGCATAAAAAAAGCCAGACTACGGTTTGCAACTGCACATGAGGACAAAGATCATACTTTTTGGAGAAATGTCCACTGGTCTGATGAAACAAAAATAAAACTGTTTGGCCATAATGACCATCTTTATGTTTGGAGGAAAAAGGGGGACGCTTGCAAGCCGAAGAACACCATCTCAATCGTGAAACACGGGGTGGCACCATCATGATGTGGGGGTGCTTTGCTGCAGGAGGAACTGATGCACTTCACAAAATAGACGGCATCATGAGGTAGGAAAATGATGTGGATATATTGAAGCAACATCTCAAGACATCAGTCAGGAAGTTAAAGCTTGGTCGCAAATGGGTCTTCCAAATGGACAATGACCCCAAGCATACTTCCAAAGATGTGGCAAAATGGCTTAAGTACAACAAAGTCAAGGTATTGGAGTGGCCATCACAAAGCCCTGACCTCAATCATATAGAACATTTATGGGCAGAACTGAAAACACGTGTGCGAGCAAGGAGGCCTATAAACCTGCCTCAGTTACACCAGCTCTGTCAGGAGGAATGGGCCAAAATTCACTCAACTTATTGTGGGAAGCTTGTGTAAGGCTACCCGAAAAGTTTGACCCAAGTTAAACAATTTAAAGGAAATGCTACCAAATACTAATTGAGTGGGCCCCACCCTTGTGGGGCCCTTGTGTTAAGGATCAGCGTAGTGGAGGTGTTGTTGCCTACCTTCACCAGCTGGGGGCGGCCCATCAGGAAGTTCAGGACCCAGTTGCACAGGGCGGGGACTAGACCCAGGGCCTCGAGTTTAATGACGAGCTTGGAAGGTACTATGATGTTGAAGGCTGAGTTGTAGTCAATAAACAGAATTCTTACATAGGTATTCCTCTTACACAGTGTGCAGTGTGATTGCAAATGCGTCATGTGTGGATTAATTGGGTTGGTAAGCAAATTGCAGTGTGTCTCTCAAAACACTTCATGATGAAAGAAGTGAATGTTATGGGGCAATAGTCATTTAGTTCAGTTACCTGCGCTTTCTTGTGAACAGGAAAAATGGTGGACATCTTGAAGCAAGTGGGGACAACAGACTGGGATATGGAGAAATTGAAGCTGTTTTGCAGATGCTCTGAGGACGCAGCCAGGGATGCCGTCTGGTTAACATATATAATTTCTTACTCACGTCAGCCACGGAGAACGAACAGTCCATGGGAATGGTGGTGGCCCGGTGTCAGCGGCACTGTTTCCCTTGAAGTGGGTGAAGAAGGTGTTTAGCTTGCCCGGGGAAAGACGTCTGTGTCCGTGGCTGGTTTTACATTAATAATCTGTGATTGTCTGGAGTCCCTGCCACATATGTCTTGTGTCTGAGCCGTTGAATTGCTACTCCACTTTGTCTCTGTACTGATGTTTTGCCTGTTTAATTGCCTGACGGAGGGTATAACTGGACAGGTTGTACTCAACCATATTCCCAGTCACCTTGTCATGGTTAAGTGAAGTGGTTCAGTTCTGCACGAATGCTGACATCTATTCACGGTTTTCGGTTTGGATAGGTTTTAATGGTCACAGTGGGAACAACATCCCCTATACACTTGAACTCAGTCACCGTGTCAGTGTATACACTTCCCGATGAACTCAGTCACCATGTTAGTGTATACGTCAATGTTATTCTCAGTGGCAACCTGGAACATATCTCAGTCCGGGTGATCAAAACAATCTTGATTCATGGATTCCAATTGGACAGACCAGCGTTGAATAGCCCTTACAACGGTACTTCCTGTTTGACTTTCTGTCTATTGGAAGGGAGGAGCAGGACGGAGGTGTGATCTGATTTACAGAAGGGAGGGTGGAAGGGACAGTGGCAGTGGTCGAGAGTGTTGATCGAGAGTTGATCGAGAGTGCAACGTGTTGCTAAAACTTTGGTAGCGTTTTCCTCAGATTTGCTTTATTAAAGTCCCCAGCCACACTAAATGCGGCCTCAGGATATGTGGTTTCAAGTTTGCACCAAGTCCAGTGTAGTTCCTTGAGAGAGGTTTGTGGTATCGACTAGGGGGGAATATACACGGCTGTGACGATGACCGAAGAGAGTTCTCTCGGGAGGAAATGCAGTCAGCATTTGATTGTGAGGTATTCTAGGTCAGGTGAACAAAAGGACATGAGTTCCTGTACATTACCACAATCACATCATGAGTAGTTAATCATAAAACATGTATCTTTCTTTTTCCCAGAGAGATCTTTATTCCTGTCTGCGGGATGTACTGAGAAGCCAGCTAGCTGTATGGACTGGGACAGTATATCCTGAGAGAGCCATGATTCTGTGAAACAGAGTATGTTAGGTCCTCACCCTGAGCTTGTCTATTTTATTGTCCAGGGATTAAACATTAGCGAGTAATTTACTCGGAAATGGTGGGTGGTATGCACGCCTCCTGATTTGGACTAAAAGTCCACTCTCAATACCTCTTCTCCGCTGGCAGCCTCTTGGGGCAGTCTCTGGGATAAATGTAAATGCATTGGGGGGTACAAACAAAGGATCCAGTTAAGGAAAGTTGTTTTTCTCGTCGAAATGCTGGTGAGTTATCACCGCTGTAATATCTAAAAGTAGTAATGCAAAGGACAAAGGATGCAAAGGACTTTCTGACCTATGAGAAATAGCACAAAAAAAATGAAATACTGCAAAGTTGCTTAGGAGCCATGAACAGGGCGACCATGTCTGTTGGCTCTATCTTGCCATGATCTTGCATGCCCAACTAGGAGAGGAGAGGTAGGCTACTTACCTTGAAGCAGCAAATTCTGAGAGAGTGTGAATAATGTGACAAAGACCTGCTTTTAATACAATAGGTAGGCTCATGCATACAAAGCATAAAGATGATCGTTTCCAAATAATTTGTGGGAGAACCAAAATATTATAATCCCAAAGTTCAGCTCCGAACCGCAGCATGAAAAATTCAGGACGTGCCACAATGATCTCTGTCGGGACCCGCTGCCCTTTTTGTCCTCGTTGCAGTTTCATGTAGGAAGTTTTCTTCTTATCCCATGAACATTACTTTGATGTATCCTCAGAATGGTAAAAGGCATCAGCTTTAGTGCTAAAGTTGTCATCATTAGCCTCGGTTTTCTGTTGACGTTTTTGATTCAGAGTGACATGGATGTTGACATGGATGTTGAGGTAGAGGTGCATGGAGGGTGAGATATGAGTATCGATGCTGCACGGGAAAACCTGCCACAAGCAGGTAGTGAAACCTTTGCCAGGCCTCACCTCACCTCAGCTCACTCACACACTATCTTTCTATACACCTTCTCTCCTAGGCTTCCTTGTTTGGATTTTCAACTCACACGTCCTAGAATAGAGCAAACATGTAAGCGTCTCAGAGAGAGACAAATTTAGCTATGCTATCTAATAGTAGAGCTGAATTAGCAGTAGCATCACATAAACTCAGCAAAAAAACAAAAACATCCTCTCACTGTCAACTGCGTTTATTTTCAGCAAACTTAACATGTGTGAATATTTATATGAACATAACAAGATTCAACAACTGAGACATAAACGTAACAAGTTCCACAGACATGTGACTAACAGAAATGGAATAATGTGTCCCTGAACAAAGGGGGGGTAAAAATCAAAAGTAACCGTCAGTATCTGGTGTGGCCACCAGCTGCATTAAGTACTGCATAGCATCTCCTCCTCATGGACTGAACCAGATTTGCCAGTTCTTGCTGTGGGATGTTACCCCACTCTTCCACCAAGGCATCTGCAAGTTCCCAGACATTTCTGGGGGGAATGGCCCTAGTCCTCACACTCCGATCCAACAGGTCCCAGACGTGCTCAATGGGATTGAGATACCAGCTCTTCGCTGGCCATGGAAGAACACTGACATTCCTGTCTTGCAGGAAATCATGCACAGAACGAGCAGTATGGCTGGTGGCATTGTCATGCTGGAGGGTCATGTCAGGATGAGTCTGCAGGAAGGGTACCACATGAGGGAGGAGGATGTCTTCTCTGTAACACACAGCGTTGAGATTGCCTGCAATGACAACAAGCTCAGTCCGATGATGCTGTGACACACCGCCCCAGACCATAACGGACCCTCTACCTCCAAATCGATCCCGCTCCAGACTACAGACCTCGGTGTAACGCTCATTCCTTCGACGATGAACGCGACTCGTCAGTGAAGAGTACTTTTTGCCAGTCCTGTCTGGTCCAGTGACGGTGGGTTTGTGCCCATAGGCAACGTTGTTGCCGGTGATGTCATGTGAGGACCTGCCTTACAACAGGTCTACAAGCCCTCAGTCCAGCCTCTCTCAGCCTATTGCAGACAGTCTGAGCACTGATGGAGGGATTGTGCGTTCCTGGTCTAACTCGGGCAGTTGTTGTTGCCATCCTGTACCTGTCCCGCAGGTGTGATGTTCGGATGTACTGATCCTGTGCAGGTGTTGTTACACGTGGTCTGCCACTGCGAGGACAATCAGCTGTCCGTCCTGTCTCCCTGTAGCGCTATCTTAGGCGTCTCACAGTATGGACATTGCAATTTATTTCCCTGGCCACATCTGCAGCCTCCTTGCAGCATGCCTAAGGCACGTTCACGCAGATGAGCAGGGACCCTGGGTATCCTTCTTTTGTTGTTTTTCAGAGTCAGTAGAAAGGCCTCGTTAGTGTCCTAAGTTTTCATAACTGTGACCTTAATTGCCTACCATCTGTAAGCTGTTAGTGTCTTAACGACCGTTTCCGATTGTGCATGTTCATTAATTGTTTATGGTTCATTGAACAAGCAAGGTGAAACAGTGTTTAAACCCTTTACAATGAAGATTTGTGAAGTTATTTGGATTTTTACAAATTTTCTTTGAAAGACAGGGTCCTGAAAATGGGACAGTTGCTTTTTTTGCTGAGTTTATATATTCCTCTCTGATTCTCTACATGTAACACAGCCTTCTCTCTGTGTTGGCTTCCATCACTCCTATTCTGTTCATGCAGGTCTGTTACAGCCAGAATCACTGAAGGCTGAATATTCTGTGGAATGCTAGCTTGGCCCTTTGAAGGATCTGCTCTGTCTCTGGTGATTTGGTCTTGAAAAAAGCAGATGCAATGCACTGGAACAATACAGGTGTCATAAAAAGATGTATAGGAATGGTAGCTGTTGTTCAACCAAATGTGAATTATTATTATTATATTTGTTAGGTCGTAGATCAGCTTTAATATTGCAGATAGATTGTGGCTTCTATCAATGTAAGTTGATATCAAGAAAATAGACAGAGGCTGAGTTTTCTCTTTGCGTGACCAGCATACATGTACGTGTATTATATACTAAACAAAAATATGAACGCAATATGTAAAGTGTTGGTCCCATGTGTCATGAGCTGATTAAACAGCATGATCATTACACAGGTGCACCTTGTGCTGGGGGCAATAAAAGGCCACTCTAAAATGTACTGTTTTGTCACACAACACAAGTTTTGACGGAGTGTGCAACTGGCATGCTGACTGCAGGAATGTCTACCAGAGCTGAAGCCAGAGATGTTGATTTCTCTACCATAAGCCGCCTCCAACGTCGTTTTATAGAATTTGGCAGTACGTCCAACCGGCCTCACAACCGCAAACCACATGTAACCATGCCAGCCCAGGACCTCCACATCAGGCTTCTTCACTTGTGGGATTGTCTGAGACCAGCCACCCGGACAATTGATGAAAATGAAGATTATTTCTGTCTGTAATAAAGCCCTTTTGTGAGGAAAAACTCATTCTGATTGGCTGGGCCTGGCTCCTATTCCCTACTAGGCCCACCTATGGCTGCGCCTCTGCCCAGTCATGGGAAATCAATAGATTAGGGCCCAATTCATTTATTTCAATTGACTGATTTCCTTATATGAACTGAAACCCAGTAGAATTGTTGAAATTGTTAATTGTTGCGTTTATACTTTTGTTCAGTATAGTATAGTAATACTTGATCCCAAGTATACCTGAGTCAGGATTGGCTATGTTCAGGGGTTAGAGTAGAGCATGACCCATGTTTTTGATTCGACAAAAACTGTCATCCTCTCAAATTAGAATGTAGGCTGTTAACAGACAAGCAATCTCATTATTTCCAAGCAAGCTGTTCTCTGTTAGACAGTGTGGGTTCTTGTCCAAGAGGCTTCTGGCCAAATTGGTCCCATTCTGTGTCGTGTAAGGCATGGCCTAGCTGTAGCTGAGAGCTGCGGTAAGCATGACCATGCACAGAATGAATAGTGATAATTGAGTGCCTCACTGGAAGGAACTACAACAGGAGCAGCTGCCTGCCCCGACTCTGCAGTCAACAGCCCAACAGTTCTGTTGTCCCATTCACTTGTAGCTAAAGTTGAAACAGTAACAGATAAACAGCTATGAATAAATTCATAACCAACTATACACTGAGTGTACAAAACATTAAGAACACCTTCCTGAGGGCCTACAGTACTACATTGCGGCCCGGGTGCCTGCAGGCTGGCTTCGGTCGTCATTTGAACAGTGTTTCCCCCGACACATTGGTACAGCTGGCTTCTGTGTTAAGCGGGCGAGGGTTAAGGACACATGACTCGACCTTCGACCTCCCCCGAGCCCGTTGGGGAGTTGCAGCGATGAGACAAGATCGAAAAAGAACACCTTCCTAATATTGAGTTGTATCCAAGTTGGCTGGATGTCCTTTGGGTGGTGGACCATTCTTGATACACACGGGAAACTGTTGAGTGTGAAACCCCAGCTGCGTTGCAGTTCTTAACACAAACCGGTGCGCCTGGCACCTACTACCATACCCCGTTCAAAGGCACTTACATCTTTTGTCTTGTCCATTCAACCTCTGAATGGTACACATATACAATCCATGTCTCAATTGTGTCAAGGCTTAAAAAAAGTGGATTTATCAAGACATTTTTGCAAATTTGTGATAAAAAAAAACAGAAATATTACATTTACATAAGTATTCAGACCCTTTAACCAGTACTTTGTTGAAGCACTTTTGGTAGCGATTACAGCCTTGCGTCTTCTTGGGTATGACGCTACAAGCTTGGCACACTTGTATTTGGGGAGTTTCTCCCAATACTCTGCAGATCCTCTCAAGCTCCGTCAGGTTGGATGGGGAGCGTCGCTGCACAGCTATTTTCAGGTCTCTCCAGAGATGTTCGATTGGGTTCAAGTCCGGGCTCTAGCTGGGCCACTCAACAACAATGGAAACAGGATGCACCTGAGCTCAATTTCGAGTCTCATAGCAAAAGTGTCTGAATACTTATGTAAATAAGATATTTCTGTTTTTTGTTTTTAATACATTTGCAGAAATGTCTAAAAACCTGTTTTCGCTTTGTCTTTATGGGGTATTGTGTGTAGATTGCTGTAGGTCCATGTTCGAATAAGGCCGTAACGTAACAAAATGTGGAATAATTCAAGGGGTTTGAATACATTCCGAAGGCACTGTATGTAATGGAAAACGTTCATAATGTTTTGTACACTAAGTATATTTTTTGATCAAACCACCCGTTTATTCTGAGCTACACTGAAAACTAAAACATCGACAACAAACATATAGCCTACCCAACAATGCTTAAAGGTCCAATGAAGCTGTTTTTATCTCAATATCAATCATTTATGGTTAACAATGACTTTGTATTTATTTTATTTATTTAACCTTTATAATAACTAGGCAAGTCAGTTAAGAACACATATTTATTTACAATGATGGCCTACTCCAGCCAAACCCGGACGAGACTGGGCCAATTGTGCACCACCCTATGCGACTCCCAGTCATGGCCAGATGTGATACAGCCTGGATTCAAACCAGGGACTGTAGTGACACCTCTTGCACTGAGAGGCAGTGCATTAGACTGCTGCGCCACTCGGGAACAATCAAATTAAGTACCTGACTTTGAATGTTTTCAATTAAAATGGCCAAAGACAAACAAAAATAATGTCTTACTAATTTCTCAAGCAAGACTTTTGCTAGGAATGCCTGGGAGTGGTCTGAGTGGGTAGGGGGAAACTGATGTCACCAGGCAGGCCAAAACTCCATCCCAACAAAACAGGTAGAAATTTCAGGCTGTCTTTTCAAACAACTCTTATACTAAAAGGGCATTATCATAATTTTCACAATTTCACAGTATTATTCCAACCTCATAGTGTTAATATATATATAAAACACAGGAAATCCCATTTTTGAATACACTGGGCCTTTAAAGTGCAACCACATATTTACTTTGACCTTAAAGTGCTTTCACCACACCGTCCCACTGGTTTGAATTCACTATCCACTAGTCCACAGATTTCCTCCTAGCCTTTGGCTCTGACCACCACTTACTGTAAGTGTAAGCAGCAGCACCTCTACTCTGTTATTCCAGACTGAAATGAATTGGGGCTCAGTTCATCTCCCTCCTTCTCCTTCCTCTCTGCTCCCCATAGGGCTTCCTGACCCGCTCGTCCTCACTTAAATTCGATTTATACTGTAGCCCAGAATTGGGGTCACAGGAGGAGGAGAACAGGAGAGGGCTGAGCTGGCACTCCCCCAAGGTGTCTTTCTCTCTCTCTTCCTCTCTCTCTCTCTCTCTCTCTCTCTCTTTATCCACTCCCCCCACTCTCTCTCTTTCCTCTCTCTCTCAGAAGTGCATGACTTATCACAGGAAGTGGGGCGATGTGATTATTCACATTAATACGCTTAGATGATTATTAATTACATTGGGTTCATGCTGATGGCTGATAACAAGGTTTTTCTCAGGCTGCACCATCAGTGGTGGCTGCCTTTCCCTATTAAACCACATTCATATTACAGCAATTACCCAGCACTGAGCCCCACTGATATTAAATAGACAGAGACAGAGCTAGTTTTTATGTGCCAAAGAATACGTTTAACATTTTTATTAACTCAAGGAGCTGACGACGATCTAGATGAGAAGTTTTTGAACTGTCATCCAATGTCAAATTGATTTTAAAATGAAATGTTTTATTGTTGTAGAGATATGTTTTGTGCTCACTGTCAATGAAACCAGAACAGGTCTTGGTGTGGCACAGTAGGTGACAGAATGATCTAATATCTGAGGGACCCATCTTTCCACTGCCTCCATGGGTGCTAATGTGACTCATACAGCATACAGACACCGAAACAGCAAATGCCACCTTGTATCAGAATCTCTCATTTGCCACCACAGGGACCAACATGCCTGGCAGGCCCTCTCTTCTCTGACACAATAATGGCGCCCAAGCTTATGGTCCAGCAGGCTCAGCCATTGTTTTTCAGGATTAACAGATTAAGGGGAGTGGCTGCCAGCATTCTTCTTGACCAATCTGTCAGAGCGGGGGTGGGGACTGGCTTTCGCCAGGTGGAGCCCTGTACAAGAGAAATGACTGAACAGCCATAAATAACGGTTCAAATCACTGAACAGCTCAGAACAGTTGCAGGGCGGAGAACCTGTGGGTGAGTTTAGGAAGGGGGGGGGGGGATGTGCTGAAACACTTTCTATTTTTGTTGCACTAACTGCCGCGTCCATCTGTGCTTAACTGGTGCTCAGAAAAAAAGGATCCTCTCAATTCATAATTGCTGGTTATATAACCAAGAATATACAGTTGAAGTCGGAAGTTTACATACACTTTAGCCAAATACATTTCAACTCAGTTTTTCACCATTCCTGACATTTAATCCTAGTAACAATCCCCTGTCTTAGGTCAGTTAGGATCACCACTTTATTTTAAGAATGTGATATGTAGTAGAGATAATTATTTATTTGAGCTTTTATTTCTTTCATCACATTCCCAGTGGGTCAGAAGTTTACAAACAATTAGTATTTGGTAGCATTGCCTTTAAATAGTTTAACTTGGGTCAAATGTTTCAGGTAGCCTTCCACAAGCTTCCCACAATAAATTGGGTTTTGGCCCATTCCTCCTGACAGAGCTGGTGTAACTGAGTCAGGTTTGTAGGATCCTTGCTCGCACACTTTTTCAGTTCTGCCCACAACGTTCTATATGGTTGAGGTCAAGGCTTTGTGATGGCCACTCCAATACCTTGACTTTGTTGTCCTTAAGCCATTTTGCCACATCTTTGAAAGTATGCTTGGGGTCATTGTCCATTTGGAAGACCCATTTGCGAACAAGCTTTAACTTCCTGACTGATGTCTTGAGATGTTGCTTCAATATATCTACATAATTTTCCTACCTCATGATGCCATCTATTTTGTGAAGTGCACCAGTCCCTCCTGCAGCAAAGCACCCCCACAACATGATGCTGCCACCCCCGTGCTTCACTGTTGGGATGGTGTTCTTAAGCTTGCAAGCCTCCCCCTTTTTTCCTCCAAACATAACGCTGGTCATCATGGCCAAACAGTTCTATTTTTGATTCATCAGAAAGTAAAATCTTTGTCCCCATGTGCAGTTGCAAACCATAGTCTGGCTTTTTTATGCCGGTTTTGGAGCAGTGGCCTCTTCCTTGCTGAGCGGCCTTTCAGGTTATTTCGATATAGAACTCGTTTTACTGTGGATATAGATACTTTTATACCTGTTTCCTCCAGCATCTTCACAAGGTCCTTTTGCTGTTGTTCTGTGATTGATTTGCACTTTTCGCACCAAAGTACATTCATCTCTATGAGACAGAACGCATCTCCTCCCTGAGCGGTATGAAGGCTACGTGGTCCCATGGTGTTTATACTTGCGTACTATTGTTTGTACAGATGAACGTGGTACCTTCAGGTGTTTGTAAATTGCTCCCAAGGATGAATCAGACTTGTGGAGGACTACAATTTTTTTATGAGGTCTTAGCTGATTTCTTTTGATTTCCCCATGATGTCAAGCAAAGAGGCACTGAGTTTGAAGGTAGGCCTTGAAATACATCCACAGGTATACCCCCAATTGACTCAAATGATGTCAATTAGCCTATCAGAAGCTTCTAAAGCCATGACATCATTTTCTGAAATGTCCCAAGCTGTTTAAAGGCAAAGTCAACTTAGTGTATGTAAACTTCTGACCCACTGGAATTGTGATACAGTGAAATAATCTGTCTGTAAACAATTGTTGGAAAAATTACTTGTGTCATGCACACAGTAGATATCCTAACCGACTTGCCAAAACTATAGTTTGTTAACAAGAAATTTGTGGAGTGGTTGAGAAACGAGTTTTAATGACTCCAACCTATGTGTATGTAAACTTCCGACTTCAACTGTATATATATTTTTTCCATTCAAATTGACATTTGTTACCTAATTAATCACTTCTAAGTGAAATTCAATGTATTGATTTATAAGTAAAGAGACGTGTTTTCCATGAAGCCTAAAAAGCTGGGAAGCCTCCACTATTGGTCTCTACTTTAGAAATACAGACAGAGAATAGATGTCAAGGCTGTAATGGATTCACACCATGTGACCATAATATACCACAGTATACTGTATATGGTGACTGACAAGGTGATAGTACACAATAGTTATCTGTGGTGTAGGCCTATACTCTAACACCTATCCAGTTGCCACATTTTCACAGACAAGAGGGACTGTAATAACATGGCTACTAGGGTAGAGAGGTTAGCTCTCTTCAGTAATATCCTTAACATAGCAGCATTCTCTCAGTTTAATACGTAATAAATGTTAGCCCACAAGGAAAACAGCCCTGACATCGCAGGCTGAATGATGCAATGCACCTGCAATGACTTAATGCACTTACAGTATATTACACTGTAGCAATACCCACAGCCTACCTCTTTTTTCCCCCCATCAATATTTTAACTTCTCTATGGGATGTTCAATCAATCATCTCCTTATCTCCCTGGACTGTCCTTGACTGTCGACTCAGGTTCTTGTCAGGCATTTTATACTTCAGTGCTTTTAGTTGTGTTGAATTGGACTGAATATAAATGTGTGGGTGAATGCTGTCGTTATCTCTTCAGTGTGGTGTGCGAGTGTGTGTCCATAAGATATTGTGTGTGTGTGTGTGTGTGTGTGTGTGTGTGTGTGTGTGTGTGTGTGTGTGTGCGCGTGCGTGTGTCTCTCAGTCAGTCAATGTGTATACCCTAGTCAGTGTGTACGTGTCTGAGGTGCCCCTTATTTTGGGGAGAGTTTGGTGGAGTTATCTTGAGTCAGTACTCTTCTTTACCTCCCGTGGTATCTTCCTTCAGGAGCCTGCAGGTACTTGGTCAGGTCAATGCCTGCATCCTCCCAGCAGGTGATTGCCTCTGTGAGCTCGCTCTTCTATTGCTCTTTAGGAGGGAGGCTCTGCCCTTCCCAGCCTATTGACTCAATAAGCAACGGGGTCTTGCTGCAGGGACAATCTCAGCAGAATATACAGTATACGGCTGATTGTGCTTCTGTTCCCATAAGCACATAGTCAATAATGTAATAACTTATGTCTATATCAGGGTTGGGGGTAGAAGGAGGAGAGAGGAGGTACTAAGTAGCCTATGCGTGCTTATCTAACTGCACACTTTGACATATTAAGAGGGTTTTAGGAGTTTTATGAAACAGTTTAAAAAGACTTTCCATTGCAGTGGCGACCCGTCATTCAGGGCAGGTGGGGCCCTGAATGACGAATGACTGCAATGGAATATGGATGGACCTTTCTACATATGCCTCATTCTTAATCAAGTCTTTAACCTCATTCTTATTCAAGTCTTTAACCTCATTCTTAATCAAGTCTTTAACCTCATTCTTAATCAAGTCTTTAACCTCATTCTTAATCAAGTCTTTAATCATGTGTTTTGAGCCCCAGCTGTTTAGCAAAAAAATAAACAATAATCTTTTTATTTTGGTTGTTGTTGCCTGTTTTGCATATGGGAACCATACCAGGCCAAACACATAGAACTATAACACATAGAACAAAAACGTAGAATGCCCACCCCAACTCACACCCTGACCAAACTAAAATAGAGACATAAAAAAGGAACTAAGGTCAGGACGTGACAATAATACATGTCACATAACAGTTTGCAAACAATGTAAAACAATGTTTATTGAGTTAATAAAGCTGCGTTCTTTTTTGCATTATTGAGTAAGGCAGCTCCAAAATAGAGGCGTTTCAGCCTAGCTCAGTGCTGTCTGTGGTAGAGGAGCAGCCAATGGAAAATACAGAGCGTAGGGGTTGGTCATCTTCTCTAGTTGTGCCGTGACAGGCTCAATGTTCTGTCACTCATGTGAACACTACATCACCGCAAAATCTACAGGAAGAGCTAGAAAATTCAAGCCCACTTGGATGCTTGCATAGATTTGCATTAGAAGTGCCCATCCAAGAAGGCTCAAGGTCATTGGCCACAGATAAAATGATGTCAAATCACGTTATATCTACTTTAGCTTTGATTGGACTGATTATGTCAACATCATACTTTCAAAATCTTAGCTAACAAGCTAGACAAGCAGTCATCATCATGAATCACGTTGACAATCTACTGGTAAATCTTATTCATTCCTTGTCATATGAAGAGAAATTATAGACTAAATGTATCGGTGCTCATTGGCTATATGACATAAACATTACACAACAAGTTTGATATCGCAAATTCAACAATGAGTGGTTTGGAAGGAATCAGTGGCAAAGCAATCACTATTTTGCTTCCCCAGCTATTCGGTGGAGAGGGTGTGTGATCCAAGTCTGGGTTTTCCAAGATTAAAAAGATAAACATTCACACGCAACACCATGGGCCAGAAATGGTTGAATACATTGGTCATGCTGTCAATCCAGCATGACTTCTGCAGCGTTCAAAGCAACTGGAAACTCGGAACTGGAAAATCTCAGTGAGTTTAAGACAACTGTGGACTCTGAAAATGATTTGCTCCGACTGGGAAAATACGTTTTCCACGGTCATCCAACTCAGAATTCTAAGTCGGGAACTGAGTCCTCTTTCTTGAGCTCCAACCTGAAGATCACTGACATCATGATTTTACCTTGTTTTCCGAGTTCCCAGATGTCTTGAAAGCACCATAAATCCAGAGAAAGCCAGACTTTGATGGCAAAGTTTGAGGAAAAAATTTGCTGCGCCACCTTCTTGTTCAAGTATTTTTGGTGAGTCCAAAATTGTCTTGTATGCTGCTGCATAAATGATGTAATATTGCAGGGAGATATGTATACTGTAGCTAAGAAAGTAATACTAAGTGTATGTTGTGTAGTAAGCTGTTAGTAGCCCATGTGCCTCACCGCAATAATTTGGTCCCTTTCCCCCTCATAACTTAGCCTACTTTTCTGACTTGGTGGTGCACATGTAGCCTTTAGCCTGTTTTAGAGAAATGTAATCGTCAAATATTGTAAGCGCTTTCATTGTCTGATTATATGCCCCCTTTTTTTCTCCTACGGCCCCTTTATTTGTCCTACAGTTCTCACTTGGTGTACAGGGAGAATACTGTAAGAACGGCTCTAAATTCTGCTGCTGTACATTTCAAATGTGCTGAACAAATATTTATATTGACTACGTCCGTCTTAGCTCGCTCATTAATGTCTTCATCTGAGCCTCTTATCCGCTCATCGTTCCCTTAGTTTGTACATCTCAATTGTCAGTAGAAACCACATTTGTTTAAGCAAGTCTCCCATATCAGCTATGGTTTTTTTTATTTTTTAAAGGCAGTAAATTAGGCTGAATGAACTGTTTCACTGCCAGACAAGCCTCCGCTGATAGCCAGGTTTAGAGGTGGTAAGGATTCATAGAGTGAAAAGAAAAGAAAGCTCTGCTGTTGGGACGGCTTTATGTAGCCCCTAACAGTTTGTCACCGTTATAGTGCAATTAATGTATTGTTTAGTGTTGTGTTGTGTAATGGCTTTGCTGACATGCATCACATTTTTTGGGGGGGGAGTTTGCCCCACTAAGATTTACATGCTAAAATCGCCACTGTTCCATTGTGAGATATCCACTCAGCCCCTAAGCCAATGAAATCAGTGATTTCACTGAGTCTGGATGGATCGGTATTGAATGAACGGTGTGATGGTATTGTCTGGCCAGAAGGTGGTATAAAACATCAGCATTACGTAGAGCATGTTCATGAAAAATGATTATGTAGAGTACAACGGCTATAATGACTTCTAGAGGGGATGTGTGTTTTGTACCTCTCTCAGTCTCTCTCCATCTCTCTGAGTACACCTCTGTATGGGCTCGGAGTCCCACAGTGTGTGTGTGTGTCACCACTCGACAGGTGGGGTGTCATAATCTTGTCATTACTTGTTAGCTTGCCGACTGTCTCACACACTGTGTGACTGTGTGTTGTAACTGAGGTAGTCCAGGTTGAAGTTGGCCTTCTCAAGGGCACTGTGTGTGTGCGTGCGTGTGTGTCAGGGTTGTTCTGAATTACATTGAGAATGCCTCATAAATTCCAATTCGATTATTGAATTTGAATTGAAGTAGGAAACAGGATACAGAATTGCAATTCAAATTTGAATGAAAGGAAATATAAGTGAATGAAATTAAAATGCCTATTCTATATTAGGTGTAGCGTATATAAAAATACACAGAACAAAAATATAAACACAACATGCAACAATTTCAAAGATTTTACTGAGTTACAGTTCATATAAGGAAATCAGTTGATTGAAATCAATAAATTAGGCCCTAATCTATGGATTTCACATGACTGGGAATACAGATATGCATTAATCAGGCTGTTGATTGTGTCCTGTGGAATGTTGTCCCACTCCTCTTCAATGGGTGTGCGAAGTTTCTGGATATTGGCTGGAACTGGAAAATGCTGTAATACACATCCATACAGAGCATCCCAAACGTGCTCAATTGGTGACATGTCTGGAGAGTATACAGGCCATGGAAGAACTGGGACATGTTCAGCTTCCAGGAATTGTGTGCAGATCCTTGTGACATGGGTCCGTGCATTATCATGCTGAAACATGAGGTGGTGGTGTATGAATGGCACGACAATGGGCCTCAGGATCTCGTCACGGTATCTCTGTGCATTCAAATTGCCATTGCTAAAATGAAATTGCCTTCATTGTCCGTAGCTTATGTCTGCCCATACCATAACCCCACTGCCACCATGGGGCACTCTGTTCACAACGTTGACAGCAGCGTACCACTCAACCACACAACGCCATACACGCTGTCTGCCATCTACCCGGTACAGTTGAAACCAAGATTCATCCATGAAGAACACACTTCTCCAGCGTGCCAGTGGCCATCAAAGGTGAGCATTTGCCCACTGAAGTCGGTTATGATGCCGAACTGCAGTCAGGTCAAGACCCTGGTGAGGATGACGAGTACGCAGATGAGCTTCCCTGAGACGGTTTCTGACAGTTTGTGCAGATATTCTTTGGTTGTGCAAACCCACAGGTACATCAGCTGTCTGGGTGGCTGGTCTCAGATGGTCTCGCAGGTGAAAAAGCTGGATGTGGAGGTTCTGGGCTGGTGTGGTTACACGTGGTCTGTGGTTGTGAGGCTGGTTGGACATACTGCCAAATTCTCTAAAACAACATTAGAGGTGGCTTATGGTAGAGAAATGAACATCAATTCTCTGGCAACAGCTCTTTTGGACATTCCTGCAGTCAACATGCCAATTACACGCTCCCTCAAAACTTGAGACATCTGTGGCATTGTGTTGTCTGACAACTGCACTTTTTAGAGTGGCCTTTTATCGTCCCCCAGCACAAGGTGCACCTGTGTAATGATCATGCTGTTTAATCAGCTTCTTGATATGCCACATCTGTCAGGTGGATGGATTATCTTGACAAAGCAGGATTGCTCACTAACAGCGATGTAAACAAATATATGCACAAAAATGAGAGAAATAAGCTTTTTGTGTGAATGGAACATTTCATTGATCTTTTATTTCAGCTCATGAAACATGGGACCAACACTTTACATGTTGCGTTTATATTTTTGTTCAGCGTAAATCTTGTATATAAAACATCAAAAATGTCATTATATACATGCATATAAAATATTGTTCAAACATTATAGGGCAAATTTTTATATTTCATTAATCACTTACCTTTTGTTAAATATAAGGGGAAAATACATTTCCCATATTTCCCATAATGCATTAGTTTTACACTCAAGTTAACCCTTTGGCCTTGGTGGAAATATAATTGGCTATTCTAAGCACTAAGGTTAAAAGAGTATATGAACATTGTTTCCAGAGAAAAGTGATATATTCTTTAGTATCTGTGTAAGTGTGACCTTTCCGATTTAATGACTGAGTGGAATTTCTTTGATTTGCACTGATTCAAACTCAAATTAAAATTCTACATCCTGTGGGGTGTGGTCATTTTTATTTGAATTTCAATTCATGAGTAGAATGGGAGTGAATTCCAAAATTCTGCATTGAGACCAATCCTGGTGTGTGTATGAGAGAGAGCCTTCACCCCATCTCCCTCCCACTCACAGCCTCTTGCCCTTCCATCCTCCACTGAGCTTCTGATCTCTGTCTGTTAGACTAGACTAAAGACAACAAGCATCACATCAGACACAATTCAAACAGAAGGTCAGGTGATTGGTCTCCAATAGTGATGGGCTCTCTCCCTCCCTTGTGTGTAAACAATGATAGGGCGTATTTGCACACCTCTGCGAATAGCGGTGCTTTGATTAAAAGGGACTTCCAGTGTTTGGGCCTCCCACGCCGCCGTTTCAATCTCCCTCCTCTGTTTGAGATAGTCAGCGGTTCACCGGGGCAACCTTCTCCACGACGATAACTCACACTATAACACTAAGCAGAAAGACGCCTCTCTAACCTTGGCTGATGTTGAAGCTGACGAGCAAGCAAGGCCGTGATTTTAACATTGATTTTCAGCAATGACGAACCTTTTTCTTTAACAATTTGGCCAGGTACTAGAAGCTCCCTCTAAGTACCCTTGGTGGAGGCTCAAGGGGGAAGAGAAAAAAGTCCTGAGTTCAAATTGGAGCAGATTTAGAAGGATCCCAATTAGTGCCTGAGGGAGAGCGATAGGCCCGTCTGGTAGAGGAGCACTGATGAAGCACCTAGGCTCCGTCATTAGCCTGCACACTGAGTCCCTTGACACCACCGTTGGCCACAGAGCTTGATGAGGCGGGCTGGAATGGACACAGTTTCTGTCTCCTTTGTCTACTGCTGTTGCTGTTCCCTGGCACGGCTCTTGTCTCCTACCATGTGCTGCTGGGCTTTCTGTTCCAGAAATAGCTGGCCAAGTGCATGCAAAATCAGCATTGTACTGTGTGCAAAATCGTTTTCATATGCTGTTCATGTGCATGTAATATCTTGAGCAGGTCTGGGATCTGTTGTATGTGACAGGAATTGTACCCTTTGCCAGAGGAGACAACCCTATGTTGAATGGTGGTTGTCTGTGCTGCAGCCTAGTGTGATTAGTTTGTTGGCCCTTATCAGTTCTCTTAACAAGCTCCGTAGTGACACCTCTGCTCCGCCCCAGGCCCCTGGTCATCTAGTAAATGTCACTATAAAGACACACGCATTAACATTTACAGGTCCAGCAGGCCAAAAGAGATAATTGGGGACTGTAACCTACAATGAAAGGGAGACATGTCAAGGATTCTAAAAATGACATTTTGGTTGTAGAGTAAGTGAATGTTTTGGATCATTTTAGGTGCATTTATTTTAGGAACGTATTTCATATCTCGTTGTGCAGTTTTCTAAATGTGCAATGATCGAAGACCTCTGTGTTTAGAATTGTTTGGACTATGAGGTTGCTAAGGAACCATTACCATCCAATGGTCTTGTTATTCTTGATCAAGTTGTAGGACTAGTAGTGCCTTAATTGGTAGAGTAATTGTATTGAAATGCAGAGCCCTGCAGGAATAATTCCAGTAGCATGGTTTAATTGTTTTTACATGGCCAATCAGTGTGTGTGTACCCAGAGGATTCTCCAGGGGACCGGCGCTAGCTAGCTAGCTTCATTTTCACTGTCACTACCCAGACAGGTTAATGTTCTCTTATTCTGGCCTTATTAAAAGCTGCTGCCTGCTAACACATCCTGATCCCCATACGCATCACGTCTCCTCTGCACTTCTAACCAGGTCTGGAGATGTTTTCTGATTTCCTCGGGTACATTTAAATAGCTGTTCGGTGTCTGAAATGGCACTGACCCATCGAGCACATAAAGTGTGTGAGTGCCAGGCAGGCTGTGATAATAGTGTGCTCAGAGACACTTGGCTCTAATAAGAGGTGTTTGATTGCTTTTTTGAATGTATTTTTCCTCCTGTTGATTGTGTTTTCGGGCTCCGGCTGCGGGGAGGACAAGCTCTTTCATGATGCTGCTGCTTGAGTGATTCTGAGCTCGACATGTGAACTTAGACCGTTACTGTAGATAGGCGAGGTACAGTAACAGTAATGCAATAGAATATATGTGGAGTGTTTATCTTTATAGCTTTGCCGTAGAGAGGAATGGTAACAGATAAGCCTATTCCTCACTGACTTTATACTGTCTAAGTAGAAGGAGATTGATATAGAAAGAGCATGCAATGACATCCTTGTTGAAATGAACAGATAACCTGCTCTTGGAGATGGACGCTTAGACATGGACATATAGCTCAGTAAATAATCCTCTATCTTTAGGAAATATTTACCTTTCTCTGTGAACAGTGGCTGGCTGGCTGGCTGGCTGGCAGGCAGGCAGGCAGGCTCGGTAATGTTTGCTGTGCTGTGTGACCCATACCCAGTGTTAAAAAATAAAAAGCTAGAACACGTCCCAGTGGAAATCAGTGAATATGGTTGTTAGCTAGTAGAGCACAGAACCATCAGAGTTTGGGAAAGAAAACGGCTCCCCATCAATGCACTGCACTCCTGTGGACCCCAGGAAGAGTAGCTGCTGCTTCAGCAACAGCTAATGGGCATCCTAATAAAATACTTAATACTCAACTCCCTCCAGTCAAGGAACGATTTCCCTACAAAGGTTTCTGTTCATTCTACACTTGTGTTCACTCTAGGCAGCTATACATATTTTTGTGTGCATAGAAAGACTGTCAATATGTAAATGCAGGGTAATTCAACCATTTCCTTCAGTGCATCTGTTACAGAGTTAGCTTTGATTTCAATAAAGTACCAGTACATGTATCATTGTTCTAAAGGTATCAGTGTACAACACTATAGCTGCCATAGTATTAACCCCGCCAACCTGTGTCTGACAGTTTGATGTTTTTGAGGCTGAAAATAATTTGCTTTTGAACGCCTCCCACTCGCTCCCCTGGAAATATTGTTGGGCTGAAAGTCTGCCTGCACTTCTTTGTTGTCTCCAATTATTCCTCCACTCCTGCCTTACTCTATTTCTCTCTCTACCCCACACTCTGATCCCAGAGAGCTTTCTTTCGCCAATTATGGTCATAAAGAAAGGCGGCCATTTTAGAACATTCTCATGTTGGGCTTGTTGTGTTAAGAGAATACTGCACTTTGCTAGCTGTATAGTAACTGAGTTGAATTGAAAATAAATAACTAGCTGGCCGGTGACTGCATTGATCTCTTGAGATTGCCGGAACGCTTTTTCCCTCCATGATCCTCGGGGAAAGGTCGACTTCTCTCGTGTGTGGTTTTGTTTATCTGTTTTGATTTGTCATGTTAATTGTTTCCATCTTTGTGTCTGTCTTCTAATTCGTTTGAAATGTTAGCCACACACTGAAGCTGGAAGGGAAATCTTATATACGGTAGTTTCAGCATGTTAAGGCTTATAAGGAGCTTACGCACTTATCCCTAGACAATGTCAATTATATCCACCCACAACATCTCATGGGCACAGTTATATTCCCTGTGGGAACAGACGTTTTTTTTTACCATGTCTCTCTTATCCTCTTCACAGGTGAGGAGAATTTACTGGCAATACTGAAAAGGCGATGGTGGAAGTACATGATTCTGGGATTGATAGACATCGAGGCTAACTACCTGGTTATCAAAGCCTACCAATACACCACGCTCACCAGCGTACAGGTGAGTCTGTTTTCATCTATCACATGTGAAAGCCATCGGTGTGCGTGTATGTGCGCAGGGGTGCGTGCGTGCGTGTGTCGGTACAAGGCGTTCCCTCGACTGGCCGCTGGACAGACATAAGACAGTAGTACGGCGGTGACCTTTGCCGAGTCTACGTAATAAGATGGCTAATTAAAGGTACACTGGCTGACTCTCATCCCGTGTGTCAGTTCATCTTCATTAAATTGCAGTTAGTGCCAGAGGAGCCTTACTCAGATCCATCCGAAAGGCATCAGGTCCTTGGCGCAGGGCTGGAGGGATGGAAGGAGGGAGGTTTAAATGATTATAGGAGAGCCTCGGTTAGAGCACAATAGATTTTGTTTCCTCTCATCTCACCGGAATCTGACATTTTCCTCTACTCCTCCAGAGCCCAGGTAGGACTCAGGATCAGTGTGTCGGTATCCTCTCTCTAGTGATGAATCAGGCCTCTAAACTCTCTCCTCTCAGTGCAGTCAGTTAGGGCTGAATGGGAACAGACGATACCATTAACACTTCCCCGGCTTACCAGGACTCTTCCAGTTCCTCCAGCATGCAGGCCTCTCACACTCAGAGAGAGGAGAAATTAGATCCGTGCCAACTGCAAAGTTGTGTTAATGGGTATAGATAGCTTTTGTGGTGTACATGCTGTACTGAAACCATATCAGTTGAGTAGTTTCACCGGATTCTATACGGCATATTGCAGTGTCATTTTCATTCGTCAAGTCTGTGGTAGCCTGAAAATGTGAGGTATTGGCAACAATCGGAAGCAAATAGATCAATTCCCTCTTCAGATCATAGCGGAGATGTGTCATTTTCCATTTGCAAGTAGTGGGAGGGAACCATGTGGAAACAAGTTGGCAGAATAACATCTGTAAATGTGTCTTCTGTCAGCTTGTGGGTCTCTGCCTCTGCCTCTACTCAGCCAGACAGAAAACAGATGGAGTGTCAGTGTCTATATCCGTCAGATACCGCTCAGCTCCGACCGCCACTCGAGACCGCTCTGCCTTGCCGTTATTTTGGGAAGTGGAATCGATGACCGGCACGGCACCGCTGTCTCACGACAGAGAGAGATAATCCATGGCTTGGGCCTGAGTCCTGCTCTGGGCTGGAGCAGCGGGAGTGGGAGTGTCAGGGCCAGTGATGTGGAGGGCTGACTGTTCTGTTGAAGTAAAGTAGGGGGAGTGTAAAAGGTACCAGAATCCCCTCATTCCCCTGGGGTCTGGCCCTGTGACTGACAGACAGATAGACCTCATTCCCCTGGGGTCTGGCCCTGTGACTGACAGACAGATAGACCTCATTCCCCTGGGGTCTGGCCCTGTGACAGACAGACAGACAGACACAGACAGACAGACAGACAGACAGACAGACAGACAGACAGACAGACAGACAGACAGACAGACAGACAGACAGACAGACAGACAGACAGACCTCATTCCCCTGTGGTCTGGCCCTGTGACTGATAGACAGACATACCTCATTCCGCTGTGATCTGGCCTTGTGACTGATAGACAGACCTCATTCCCCTGTGGTCTGGCCCTGTGACTGATAGACAGACAGACCTCATTCCGCTGTGATCTGGCCCTGTGACTGATAGACAGACAGACCTCATTCCCCTGTGATCTGGCCCTGTGACTGATAGACAGACAGACCTCATTCCGCTGTGATCTGGCCTTGTGACTGATAGACAGACCTCATTCCCCTGTGGTCTGGCCCTGTGACTGATAGACAGACAGACCTCATTCCGCTGTGATCTGGCCCTGTGACTGATAGACAGACAGACCTCATTCCGCTGTGATCTGGCCTTGTGACAGACAGACAGACAGACAGACAGACAGACAGACAGACAGACAGACAGACAGACAGACAGACAGACAGACAGACAGGCGGGATGACAGACAGACAGGCGGGATGACACAGTGACGAGTTGATCAGTACCTCCATGCCCTGCTGACCCAAAGCCAGCACAACGCACTGATGTGACAAGCACACTAATGGCCTGCAGCTACTGTTTACACAGCGATGGATCTATCCGCATGGTGTGACTGTCACTGAATGATTAGGTCGGGCGGTGACGAGAGTGATAGGGTGACTCTCTTCCACAGTGTAGAGACAGAGCTATTTGAGAGTAGCATTGCACAGCAGCAGCTCTCTCTCTCTCCAAAGTAAACCCAGCCTGAGCATATAGCGAAGGTGATTAAACATTCAGAGGAAGGGGTGCTCATGGAATCACTGTAAATATTGACTCAGTAAACAGCTAGAACTCAGTCTGGGACTCCTCAGTATTTTTGTTTTCGAGGTCTGTTGTGCAAGTTTGTTTGATATTTAGAGAACAGCTCAGGTCAAGTGAAGTCAAATGAAGTAGGTTTGGTTGTTAGTTGGAGACTTTATCAATGGACTCTCTCACTCTAAGGCCACGTTTTCCTCTCCTCTTGTTACTCTGTGCAGGGTAATTTGCTTTTTAGTTTGATTGGCTTTCACTAACTGATTCATTTGGAGGAGAGAAATAGCCAGAACAATTCTCAACAGTGTTATGTAAACTATAACAAGGTTAGACAATGCCTCATCAATATTAATATGCAGGCATGAAGAGAACTGGGCATGAGACGGTGCTATAAAATTCTTTCCCATTAAGGGGAAATGATTAGTTGTTATGAATGGTCATGGTGTCTGGCTAGGCTCCAGTATGAGGAGATCAGTGGACACATCTGGGGAAAGCTCCTCTTCGTCAACTCGTTAGAACAGGCAGCTACAGATGTAGGATCTTTATTTGAGCCAGTTTGCTGCAGCAACAGGAAATGTGAATTATTACGTAGACTATTTTTTTGTAGGGGTTGATACATTCCTCGTTAGGGAAATCGACAACTTTAGAAGCCTTATTAAACCTCAAATACAGTACAAGTGTGCATTTCCTGCTAGGCAAAAGAGTGATCAAATTAAGATCCTACATCTGAATGCTACTCAGTCCTCCACTTCAAGATATGCAGGTAGCCAGCCGCGGTCCTGGGGACAAATCACTGTAAAACAGAGGAATTAGTTGAAGATTTATTTCGGCAGAGTTAAGCGGAGAGTCTTAGGACTGACTAAATCGCATCATTCTTTCTCCTCACTTGGTCTGTGATAATTGTATCGGTTTCATTAGTTTGCTGGTATTTGTAAAAAGGAGCAGAGAATGTCATTGACAATGTCAGGTCTATTATTTTGCTAGTAATTCACTGTAAAAGTTGTCGGGTTAATGCCAGAGCTGTTCCCCAGATAGCCCTGAGAGAACAGGTGAGAGTAAACACAGAACTCAACCCTCAATCACTCACTCACTTTCAGGGTTCTCTCATGGTTATCGTTATCCGTACACTGTTTATTTATCTCTCTCCACTTCCCTTTTTCGCTCTCTCTTGCTCTCTCTCGCTCTTGTTCCTTTTCCTCTCATCCTTCTGTCATCCTGTCATTCTCATCCTTCTCTCATCCCTCTGTCATTCTTTTTCTCTCTCCCGCTCTCTGTGATTGTCCCCCTCATTCCCTCCCTCCACTTTCTCTCTCCACTCTCTCTCGCTCAAGGGCACGCTTCACTACAGTAACAGACAGGTTTATATAACCAAGCGGTGAAAAGGCCTTCCATTAGGCAGAAACAGGCTGGCCTGCTGAGCGAGTGAGACACACTGGGCTGTCGTTGCACACATCGATAAACCACACGTTATTATGCCAGGGTGGTCTGAGGTGTCAGAACATTCGTTGAACACATTGATAAACCACACGTTATTATGCCAGGGTGGTCTGAGGTGTCAGAACATTCGTTTACACATCGATAAACCACACGTTATTATGCCAGGGTTGTCTGAGGTGTCAGAACATTCGTTTACACATCGATAAACCACACGTTATTATGCCAGGGTTGTCTGAGGTGTCAGAACATTCGTTAAACACATCGATAAACCACACGTTATTATGCCAGGGTTGTCTGAGGTGTCAGAACATTCGTTTACACATCGATAAACCACACGTTATTATGCCAGGGTTGTCTGAGGTGTCAAAACATTAGTTTACACATCGATAAACCACACGTTATTATGCCAGGGTGGTCTGAGGTGTCAGAACATTCGTTTACACATCGATAAACCACACGTTATTCTGCCAGGGTTGTCTGAGGTGTCAGAACATTCGTTTACACATCGATAAACCACACGTTATTATGCCAGGGTGGTCTGAGGTGTCAGAACATTCGTTTACACATCGATAAACCACACGTTATTATGCCAGGGTTGTCTGAGGTGTCAGAACATTCGTTGAACACATCGATAAACCACACGTTATTATGCCAGGGTGGTCTGAGGTGTCAGAACATTCGTTTACACATCGATAAACCACACGTTATTATGCCAGGGTGGTCTGAGGTGTCAGAACATTCGTTTACACATCGATAAACCACACGTTATTATGCCAGGGTTGTCTGAGGTGTCAGAACATTCGTTTACACATCGATAAACCACACGTTATTATGCCAGGGTGGTCTGAGGTGTCAGAACATTCGTTTACACATCGATAAACCACACGTTATTATGCCAGGGTTGTCTGAGGTGTCAGAACATTCGTTTACACATCGATAAACCACACGTTATTATGCCAGGGTGGTCTGAGGTGTCAGAACATTCGTTGAACACATCGATGTTGTGAGTTGCCAGGAGAGCCACCTCTTCTCCTCTGTGTACTCTACCTGTGATGAGCAGTAATGGGGTTTGCTGTCCTGCGGTTAACCCCTCGTTCTCCCGTGCACTACCTTTCCCAGAGAGTGAGCCCATAGTGCTACCACTAAGTGCCAGAGAGGCTTCCCAGAATGGAGACCTGATGGTCCCCTAGGCGATCATAAATGTTCCTCTCCTCCCTCTTGCATGGCCCCTTCTCCTCCCTGAAACGCCATCCACCATCACCCCTAATTCGCCATCCTTATTTTCTCTCATCACCATTAGTGTTGGACTGTCCTCTGACCTCGTCCTCTGTAGTACTGTGTGTCCCCGCTGTCCTATGTGTCACCCCCTGGACTTTGTGGTGGGTGGTTTTAGCTCTGCTGTGATACCATCTCTGGTGTGTATTTTGTCTATGTGGTGTACAGTATCTTGAAACTCCATTGAAACCATTTTCTCTGTGTGTCGCTATGAACTAGAGTTCAGTGTGTCCATTCTAACCCTGTATCTCTCCGCTCTGTCTGTCAGCTCTTAGACTGTTTCACCATCCCTGTGGTGCTGCTGCTGTCCTGGTTCTTCCTGCTGGTGAGGTACAAGGCCGTGCACTTTGTGGGCGTCGGGGTGTGTCTGCTGGGCATCGGCTTAATGGTGGGGACAGACGTCCTGGTGGGAAGACAACAGGGCCTAGGTAACACACACATGCTCACACACATGCTCACACACCACTTTGGACTACAGGGAAGTAATATCAGGTTTTGATTGAGAGGAAGGCGAGGATGGGTAAGAGCAGCCCTTTTTTTCTATGTGATTGTTTACTTATTTCATTTGAAGATTGTACATTAGAAATATCAAGGTTGTTTTTTTAGTTTGATATGATATGGCCTAATTGTTGAGGTCGGGTATATTATGACTTAAAAGCTGTGAATCTGAACGAATAGCTTTTAAGATAAAACGTAATAAATATGAAATGATTTATTATAGGGCTAGGATAAAGGATTATATCATTAAAACCCTGCCTAGGTTCTCTATTTGGGATAGGCCTATACGATCCTAAAATAATTGGTGTTATTACACTTTTACATTTAAAAAATACATCTATATATAAAATATGTAAAGGATGATCATTGTTCCGATACACACCGGCAATTTGATTAGATATTGTCAACAGGGTTGTTGTCTCTAGTGTGTGTGGGCTGGTTAACACTGGGATAAAGTGATTAAAGTTAACGGTAGAACTAATACAAAAACTGGCTTATGAAAGCACTTCTCGAAGTGAGAGAGGTATATTATACGTTTCTATATAACTGCATGTATTCTTGGCTATCGTGCCTTGGCTGTGTCAGAGTCGATTGTAAATGAAACTTGGGTATTCCTCCATGGGCAGTGTGATGCCTAAGACTAAGTTTTACTAACTAGTGGCCGTTAGAATCTACGTTCCTTTTTTTCCGTCGGAATACAACAGGACATAATGACGACTACGTGAAATATGTCTTGCATGTAATGGACATTTTTTTAAAAAAGTACTGGTCTTGTGATATGTTCCGGTTGTTTTCTCTTCATTTTTTCAGAAGAATTTGAACAATTGAATCCAAGGAACTGAGCAGGCTGGGCTGACATGCTTATAGCCTTGCTCGGACTTTCTAAATATGCGCATGCATTTATAAGATGTTGTTATCATTTATATTACTATTATCTATTATTGTTACTATTTCTTTTTTTCCTGACTGTTTTCCATGTTATTTGGTTGGTTATCTTAAGCACCCTCATAGATGTTCTCATGGGACTGCCCATATTACACCATTTGGTGACCAAGGGTTTGCTTTAGGATGCAAAGGTGTGTCATGAGTCAGGGAGATGGTCTGATGGTCTTAGTGACAACAGACCTAGATATGGGGGGAGGTTTTAGTGGGTGGAACATTAGGACAATTGGAGGTTTACAAAGTTGCAGCTACAGTATGCTTAAAAGGGCTAATTATTCTGGTACAACTATATGGACACTTAATCATCATGGTGCTTTTTAATGGTAAGTTTACAAAAATTGGTTGTGGTAAGTATAATTGAAACTTTGTCATCATTATGGTAAGTGGGGAAATAAGTATAGCCAGTTATAATTGTAATGACTTAGCAGATCATTAAAAAAACTAAGATACATTTATACATGACTAAAAGATAAAGCATATAACATCTATTGTTTACAGGAAACTCATTCTACAAATAAAGATGAGGTTGGGTGGAAAATGGACCGGGAGGGAGAAATATATTTTTGTCATGGTCAAAGAAACTCAAAAGAGGGGCTTATACTGATTAATACAAATTTGGATCTGATTGTGGAAACTGTGAAAAGAGATCGGCAAGGAAGATGGATTATTTTAAATATGCTATTGGACCAGAAACCGATCTGACTAATTAATCTATATGGACCAAATAACGATGATCCACACTTCTTCGAAAATATATATAATAATCTATTGAGCTCGCAAGCAACAAAATAATATATTATTATGGTGGGGAGATTATAATACGGTTTTAAGTACCTCAATGGATCGTAAAGAAAATCACTCTACAAACTATCACCCTCAAGCACTGAAGGAGATCACGAAGATCACGAATACATTAGAACTAGTAGATATATGGACGACACAACAGTGGTAGGTTTGATTACCAACAACGACACAGCCTACAGGGAGGAGGTGAGGGCCCTCGGCGTGTGGTGTCAGGAAAAGGGTTAGAAAAGAAAACCCTTTTGCAATTATGTTAGCACAGCTGAAAACTTTTGTTTTGATTAAAGAAGCAATAAAACTGGCCTTTAGACTAGTTGAGTATCTGGAGCATCAGCATTTGTGGGTTTGATTACAGGCTCAAAACGTCCAGAAACAAAGACTTTCTTCTGAGACTCGTCTGTCTATTCTTGTCCATAGAAATTAAGACTATTCCATGCGAGAAGGCCAGCATCCTGGAGTCGCCTCTTCACTGTTGACGTTGAGACTGGTGTTTTGCGGGTACTATTTAATGAAGCTGCCAGTTGAGGACTTGTGAGGCATCTGTTTCTCAAACTAGACACTCTAATGTACTTGTTCTCCTGCTCAGTTGTGCATTGGGGCCTCCCAGTCCTCTTTCTATTCTGGGTAGTCCAGTTTGCTCTGTTCTGTGAAGGGAGTAATACACAGTGTTGTACGAGATTTCAGTTTCTTGGCAATTTCTTGCATGGAATAGCCTTCATTTCTCAGAACAAGAATAGACTGATGAGTTTCAGAAGAAAGTACTTTGTTATGGTCCATTTTGAGCCTGTAATCGAACCCACAAATCCTGATGCTCCAGATACTCAACTAGTCTAAAGAAGGACAGTTTTATTGCTTCTTTAATCAGAACAACTGTTTTCAGCTGTGCTAACATAATTGCAAAAGGGTTTTCCAATGATCAATAAATTAACTTATCACAATTAATTTCTATAGAAAGTTAGCAAAAATATATATGATTTTGCAACCATAGAGGTAAATACTTATTTATGGAAGAATCACATTGATTAACTCTTTGCTCCTATCACAGTTTACTTATTTACTAATGGCACTGCCTATTCCAGATGACTCATTTAAAAAAATCATATGAGCAAAAAAATATTTGATTTGATTTGGAATGCTAAGCCAGACAAAATTAAACCTGCCTATTTACATAATGAATATGAGTTTGGGGGCAAAAATGATTAAATATTAAAACCTCATCTTTAGATAACAATCTGTGGATAATATACGATTACAAAGGTTAAAAAATTATGTAAAACATCACAGCACAATTGAAAAATATATGGCACATGGAAACCAAACAAGGGCGGTCTATGGTGATAGGTGGGATGGGCTGAGAGTGGCTGAGGGTTGGGAATAAAGAGTTTATGTTTGGTAATGTATTATTGTTACGGGACTGCTTTATATAAGGATTAGGATTACCACTTTATTTTAAGAATGTGAAAAGTCAGAATAATAGTTGAGAGAATGATTTATTTCAGATTTTATTTCTTTCATCACATTCCCAGTGGGTCAGAAGTTTACATACACTCAATTAGTGTTTGGTAGCATGGTACAACGCATCTCCTTCCTGAGCGGAGACGGCTGTGTGGTCCCATGGTGTTTGTTTGTACAGATGAACGTGGTACCTTCAGGTGTTTGGAAATTGCTCAAAAGGATGAGCCAGACTTGTGGAGGTCTACACATTTCTTCTGAGGTCTTGGCTGATTTCTTTTGATTTTCCCATGATGTCAAGCGAAGAGGCACTGCGTTTGAAGGTAGGCCTTGAAATACGTCCACAGGTACACTGCCGATTGACTCAAATGATGTCAATCAGAAGCTTCTAAAGCCATGACATCATCTTCTGGAACTTTCCAAGCTGTTTAAAGGCACAGTCAACTTAGTGTATGTAAACTTCTGACCCACTGGAATTGTGATACAGTGAATTATAAGTGAAATAATCTGTCTGTAAACAATTGTTGGAACAATTACTTGTGTCATGCACAAAGTAGATGTCCTAACCGACTTTCCAAAACTACATTTTGTTAACATGAAATTTGTGGAGTGGTTGAAAAACGAGTTTTAATGACTCCAACCTAAGTGTATGTAAACTTCCGACTCCAACTGTATGTAAAATGGATATGTAAAATGTATGTATATCTAGCGAAAAGCTTTAAACATATTTTGATTGCTATTGTGGAGTCTGCTGTGTCCTTCTCACAAACACCCTCATCTCCACCAACACACAGACAGTGTTCTCACTGTGCAGTTCGCCATCGCTGTCTCATTGTGTTCAAACCTCACAGTATCTTCAGCCATAAACGAGTCAGATCCCCCGTGTTAGTCCCTGGTGTGGTTTGCCTTTCACACCCATGGAGAGCCTCCCCCTCTCACTATTGCATTAAGTGCTCCTTGATTTCCCCAGCTCAACAAGATTCAGATAGATAGATTGCATTTTGGTTCGATATGAATAATACATGTTACGATCCAAATCATATTACGTGTTCGTTCTGGATCCGAAGAGTTTAGAGTTTCATTGAAAACACACGGCTGTAGTTTCATTTCTGTCTCGTGATTGACAGAATAGTTACATTTACAGTGGGATTGTTTAAAAATCTTCAAGCATGTGCTAAGCATCTGTAAGATCTTTGCTTGATTGGGTACAGTTTATCCATACCTTACTGAAACCCATTGCAGCATACAGTATGCACTAAGCATGTAGGAATAAAGGAACAATGCAATTGTTTGGTGTGAGCTTCCAATCAATAATGCCCATTTGTCTTACCAGCCACACAGTAATGTTGCTTGAAATAGTGAAAATAGATATTTTGAACACAGTAAAGTGAACGGTAAGAAGATGAATTAATCAATGAAACTACTGTTAAAATCCTACATTTGCTCAATGTATGAACTCAAGCACAGTTGCTTCCTGTACCTTTTAAACACCCAATGTCTTTCACTGCCTCATTGTCATCATTTTTTATCTCATAGGATAGATACTTAGTCTGATATTACTGGTGAGGGTTTCATAGGATAACCTATTTGTCATTAATAACTAATGGCTCTTTCATACAGTTTGACAGTCTCTCTCTCTCTCTCTCTCTCTCTCTCTCTCTCTCTCTCTCTCTCTCTCTCTCTCTCTCTCTCTAGGGGACCATAAGCTCCTGGGGGACCTGCTGGTGCTGGGAGGGGCCACGCTGTACGGCATCTCTAATGTGTGTGAGGAGTTCATCGTTAAGAACCTGAGTAGGGTGGAGTTCCTGGGCATGATGGGACTGTTTGGCTCCTTCTTCAGCGGCATTCAGCTGTGAGTGTTTGTGTGTGTGTCAGACCTATTGGAAATGATTTCAAATACTTAAACTGTGCTTCATTGAGCTTGTCTGGCAAAATGAAACCAATATAATAGTCCCATAATGTCGTACCTAACCAATCAGGCACTCCAGGCAGGCTAAAGCAAATACAGGAAAAAGAGAGCTGAACACGCCCCCATTCACATCGACAGGACTGTAGTGGAGCGGGTCGTGAGTTTCAAGTTCCTTAGTGTCCTCATCACCAACAAACTATCATGGTCTAAACACACCAAGAAAGTTGCAAAGAGGGCACGACAATGCCTTTTCCCCCTCAGGAGACTAAAAAGATTTGGCATGGTTCCCCAGATCCTCAAAAAGTTCTACAGCTGCACCATCAAGAGCATCCTGACTGGTTGCATCACTGCCAGGTATGGCAACTGCTCTGCATCCGACCGTAGTGCGTACAGCCCAGTACATCACTGGAGCTTCCTGCCACCCAGGTCCTATATACTGGGCGTTGTCAGAGGAATTGTCATAGACTCCAGTCACCCAAGTCATAAACTGTTCTCTCTGCTACCGCACGGCAAGCGGTACCCCCGGAGTGCAAAGTCTAGGTCCATGACTCCTTAACAGCTTCTACCTCCAAGCCATAAGACTGCTGAACAATTAATCAAATGGCCACCCGGACTATTTACACCGGCTCTATAGTATTCAGTCTTTCTCTATCTCCAGATGAGATGAGGGCTTCGCTAGCAGCCCCATGCTGTCATATAATCACCTTTTCTTTCTATGATGCTTCCAGTGCCACTCAGAAGGACATAGGCAAATTACAGTTGGCCCAGAACAGAGCAACAAGGCTGGCCCACAGAGGGCTAATATCAGTAACATGGATATCAGTCTCTCCTGGCTCAAACTAGAGGAGAAATTGACTGCATCACTACTTGTCTTTGTGAGAGGTATTGACGTGTTGAAAGCATGTGAACTGTCTGTTCAAACAGCCAACACTCAGCTCAGACACCCATACATACCCCACAAGACATGCCACCAGGGGTCTCTTCACAGCCCCTAAGTCCAAAACCGGCTCTGGGAAACACACAATACTATATAGAACCATGATTACATGGAACTCTTCCACATCAAGTAACGCAAGCGTGCAGTAAAATCAGATAAAAAAACAAATCAGATAAAACACACACGCATACGCACACACACTCTAATACAAACACTCTACACACACACATTGTAAATGTTATATTCTACATTTGTAATACTAGAGTAATAATGTCTTGTATGATGTATAATGCTGTTTCTGATGTAGGCTGTTGTTTTTGTTGTTATGTAATTACTTTATTCATGTTTGGACCGCAGGAAGAGTAGGGACCTAATAAATACTGTACAGTTCGGCGTCCTAACCGACTTTGGTGGGCAAATGCTCACCTTCGATGGCAACAGGCACACTGGAGAGTCTGCTCTTCACGGATGAATCCCGTTTACAACTGTACCAGGCAGATGGCAGACAGTGTGTATGGTGTCATGTGGGCGAGGGGTTTGCTGATGTGAACGTTGTGAACAGAGTGCACCATGGTGGAGGTGAGGTGATGGTATGGGCAGGCATATGCTACGGAGAACAAACACAATTGCATTTGATCGATGGCAATTTGAATGCACAGAGAAACCTTGATGGGATCCAGAAGCCCACTGTCGTGCCATTTATCCCACTGTCGTGCCATTTATCCCACTGTTGTGCCAAATGTCCCAGTTCTTTCATGGCCTGCATACTCACCTGACATGTCACCCATAGAGCATGTTTGGGATGCTCTGGATTGACGTGTAGCACAGTGTATTCCAGTTCTCGCCAATATCCAGAAATTTTGCACAGCCATTGAAGAGGAGTGGGACAACATTCCACAGGCCACAAGCCTGATCAACTCCATGCGAAGGAGATGTGTCTCACTGCAATGGTCACACCAGATACTGACCTGTTTTCTGTTCCACGCCCTTACATTTTTAAGGTATTTGTTCCCAACAGATGCATATCTGTATTCCGAGTTATGTGAAATTCATAGATTAGGGACTAATGAATGTATTTAAATTGACTGATTTCCTAATATAAACTGTAACTCAATAATAAAATCTTAGAAATTGTTGCCGATTGCGTTTATATTTTTGTTCAGTTTTACTACTTTTTAATGAGCTCATTCTGAGGCTTAAAGAGGATTAAAAAAAACTGGTTATGAGACATTGCCTGTCTTCCCTCCACTTATTTATCCACTTGTTATGTATGAAATGATCCCTACTGGGGAAGACAGTGGGAGCACGGGGACCTGTCTCTGTTTCTGTCTCTCGCTGATGTTAATTTTAGACACGGGAGCACCAGACGAGACCGTAACCTTGGTAACACGTCAGCACCGCCTCGTCAATTACGCTTTTTCACAGAGATGTCACAGAGCGAGACCTGGGTGGATTGTTTTCCATTCCTCTTGTCTGGAACAGAGGGGGGGTGAGGGAGGGAAAATGGTCTACCATGTTGTTTCTATTGTTAGTGCCCCTCTGGAGTCAGAGGAATCCGTCAATAGAATTCCCAGGATCTATTCTGTAGGGTCAGAGGGTTGAACCCTGTCTCGCTCTGATAGGATTGATTTGTCACTGACTCATCAGAACCACAGGTGCTCAGCAGTCAAAACTGAGCTTTTCTGTCAAGAGACTTGCTTATGATCCTCCTGTCTTACTTTCCACCCTCCGTCAGTAACTCTGTTGTATTCCCTATCGCACAAAGCTTCCCTCTGGCTGACGGGAATGGTTTTTCTTTCTGTTCCAGGGCCATCATGGAGCATAAGGAGCTGTTAAGGGTGCCCTGGGACTGGCAGATTGGTAAGTTACTGTTACTGGGATTTAGATGCTGCTCTCTCTTGCAGCGTTAGTTGGCAGCCCGTGTGTGTATGTGTGTATGTGTGTGTGTGTGTGTGTGTGTGGGGGGGGTACAGGGATGATTAAACATTTGCAGAGTGGGAATTGATTGCCCTGTCTAGAGGAGATGCCCCCCCCTCCTTCGCTGTGTCATATCCTGCTCGCGCAATCAGTTAGGCTGTAAGAGGTGTCACTGGATGATCTCTCTGCAAATTAAGTAGGGGGGGTGAGGAGATGGGGCCCTGGGCTAAAGATGGATGGGTTGCCGCTGTATAGTCAAAATGTATGGTGGGATGGTGTCAACCTTTACGAACATTTTGTTGTGCCGCATGAATTACTCGTAGGAGATGAAGGTGTCCACTGTTAGGTTCTAAATAACAGAGTAAAAACTAACAGTGGACAACTATGAAAAGCTCAAACCAAGTTTATTCACCCAATGGGTCAGACAGCTGAACAGACAAAGACATGTTCCCACCAGTATATATACCCCAATGTAGGTGAAGTCTCCTCCTCTTCTCCGAACGTTACATCTTTATTGCATCTTTATGTCGGTAGAAAACTGTTCCTTCTCCCTTAATGTGACCTGACCTTGGGCCTGACCGTTCCTCACGAATCCACAGCTCTACACCCTTATCAGTGACCTGACCTTGGCCTGACCGTTCCTCACGAATCCACAGCTCTCCACCCTTATCAGTGACCTGACCTTGGGCCTGACCGTTCCTCACGAATCCACAGCTCTCCACCCTTATCAGTGACCTGACCTTGGGCCTGACCGTTCCTCACGAATCCACAGCTCTCCACCCTTATCAGTGACCTGACCTTGGGCCTGACCGTTCCTCACGAATCCACAGCTCTCCACCCTTATCAGTGACCTGACCTTGGGCCTGACCGTTCCTCACGAATCCACAGCTCTCCACCCTTATCAGTGACCGCAACCATGTGATTGTCTTTCCCTTACTCAGTAACATTCCAAGTCCCTGGCTCATATCCAACCTTAATTGACCCCAACATATGCATTCCTCCTACAGAAAAGCATTCACTTCTGGTGTAGAAACCAGACTGTGGCCCTTCTCCTTTCCATAGGATACCCGATGTCTAACCGTAACATGTTCTCACAGAACGTAAACGTTCTGCATTCCCCTCTCTCCCTCAGTACCATGAACAAGGATGTTTCAAGTTTAGAAGTCAGAACCCATCACCATTAACTGATAAATGGGTGCACTTTATTTGCTTATAACAACGACTGTTCACTTAATATTTCATTTGAAACAAACAAGCCAGACAGGGTGCTACAGTACAGTATATAGTAGCCCATTAAGTTGACTGAGTTTCAATTAACTGGCCACTGAATATTTAAAATACAATCAATACAATCAAGACAGCATGTTAGCCCATGAAGATGCTTGATTTTAATTGACACGG